>NC_141024.2:54167500-54392500 GCF_052040795.2 Danio rerio
GTTGCCTTCGAGTCATTCCTCAAGCCCACTAGGCCCTACACCGTTTTCTAATCTCCCTTATTTAAAACAGCTCAATTAAAGTCATCGGCTTTATTGTAGAGTACCCCTAGTATCTGAACCTGCACTGCGCAATGAAAGAAAGAAGCAAAACGGGATGGACAGATGCCTAAAATGTTAGTGTTACATATTGAGTAACATTACTTTTGACAATGCTAGTGTGTATTGTTCCTGTGTGTGTTTCCTCCATTATCTATCTCTTTCTCTCTCTCCACATGAGCGGAGATCAGGTGCAGCTGTGAGAGGGGCGGCGCCAGCTATAAAGCCACGCCATTGACGCTCCTCATCGAGTTCTCTTCCTATTTCCCCTCGCTATTGTGTGTGTGTTTGAGCAGTTCGTTCTGAGTTCTCTGTGCGGCAGTGATCTGTCTGAAACCTTTTTTTCAAAGTAATCTGGTGAGATACTCTGTTAAATACGGTAATAGGAAGGTAACCTGCATTAGCGGTGGCTGATTGTTTAATGCCTTTCTCCAACCCTGTTTCAAAGTCATCTGGTGAGATACTCTGTTAAATACGGTACTAGGACGGTATCATGTGTTAGCTTATGGAACAAAATCAATGCCTAAAGTCTTGAATTAAAAAGCTTGTTGAATATCACAAACTGAAAAAAATAATACACCGTATTAACAAGTTCTTGCATTTTAATGACTTGAATTCCAGGGTTTGTATTTTTAGGTCTTGAAATTTAACATATCTGTATATTTAAGCTTTGAATATTTCAATGAAAAATATTTCAAACACGTTTTCATACTTAAAAATTCAAAAATTCATATTCAGTTTTCATATTTTACTTACAAAATATTCAATACCCTTTAAAAATACTATGTATAATATTCAAAAGGTCATTTTCAGTTCATTTTATTTCAGTTCAAATATTCGCTTCCATAAATTCAGTGGATCAAATTCGACTGTTAAAATTCAACATTACATCCGGGAACTGCAGGAAGAGCAATAGATTGCAGATTGAAGATCGCCAGCTGCTCCAGCTTTCACCAGCAGGTGGAGATGGAATAATGTAAGATTTTTAACCCAGTAAACAGGCGAGAAAAAGGCTATTAAAGGCACAAAAGTAGCATTTAATATTAATATCAATGTTTTGGACATTATAAATGATAAAAAGTATGAGTAAAATGAGTAAATGAGGTTTTAGTCATCTATATTTGCCCTTATGTAACGGAAGCCAGCTGGTGATCGTGTAAATCTCAGTTCTCGGATCCAGTGACAGACGTTGTTCTGCAATCTTATCGGAGCTTGTCTCCCATGCTGGCTCGCTCCCTGCTCGGACCGGTGCAGTTACTTGCACATAAACCGTCTTTTGATGAATATGATGTTACATATTGTCTATCTTTATTGACTCTTTCTTCCATAGACGCGAAGTATTATATTGACAGCTAAAGAATATAAACGTAAGAGAAACAGGAGAGGAAATATTATAATAATACAAAATAGATAAACATTGACAGGGCTAAGAACAAATACGAACAAAGATATTCAAAAGCAGAGAGATTTTATAAGAATGTCACACAAAACAGTTTACTTGGAACTGTTAAACAGTGTTCAGGTATGATTTAAGGTTGGTTATGGATGGGGCGTCTAATTTAAAATAATTTAACATAACGTGTGAATGCATTAAAGGAGCGTCTTCAGTTATTATTTAAACGCAGCTATGTCAGGTATGGGATAGGTTATATAATTTCATTATTTAAATTATGATTGTTAATATTAATATTTTATGACATGTATTTGGGCTATTGCGCTTAAATAAGTCATCCGTGATTCTAAATTAATATTTCTATTTATCCTTTGTAGCTATCACTTTGATATCGTCTTTCTCTTCTTTTTTCTATTTTTTGTGGTTCTGCCACGGTTACGTTTGCAAAATGTCTTTAGTTTGTCCAGAATATTGCTTTTCCACTAAAATAGAGACGAAGCAGAAGGAAAATTAATGAATTGATGAATGAATGAAATGATTGACGTTTTTATGCATGTGCGGTGTGGCTTGCACACGACAAAGACGAACGAGTGGCTGCGAGCTCCGGTGGCCGGTCAGAGCCAGCGCTGCATATCAAACTGGTTAAGAGATGCTGGATGGCTGCCAATATGATAGGAATTCTTCCGAAGTTTCAGATGATATCTGGGCTTGTGCATAATAATGTAAAATAAAAGTGAAAGTCATGACATTTGGCCAAGCATAAGAAGCCTACAAGAGTGTTTCGATTATTATCATGACATGTCATGCTTGGGATTATATGAATAACACCTCGCTGTTTACCATTTCCGAAAGTGGAGCTGACGTCGGCGCGAAATTGCTTGTACAATTGTAAAAAGAGTGATGAATATTAATGGATTTCTTATTTCTGTCATTTCTGATAATATAATTGATTTAACTAGTATGAGAGTATCCAACACTCATTTAGCAAAAATGCATCCAGAATCCTAAACCAATAACTTTGTCAAGCAAAAATTATGATTTTATAGGCTACTGATTTTTTTTTTAAAACAAGAATAAAGAAACTATTAGCTACCCTAGCAATTGTTTATTTAAATATGATCATCTAAAAATATTAAATAAAAAAATAATGGTTTGACTTTGTGAAATCATAAAACAGACTTGCAGAAAAGAGTTAATAGAATAAATGAGCAAATACATTCTCTCCAGTAGATGGTGATTAAAGCTCAGTAATAATCCCATGATGGGTTTAAACTTGTTTCTAGTAGTTGTTACTAGTTCTCACAGATAGTATCTGAGTTAGAATTACATCATTATTATAATAACTAATTACCAGGGTTATTGTGTTTAACCAGGGTTTCTGCGGGGTCTTAAAATGTCGTAAATTCCAAAATCAAAATTTTCGGTCTTAAAAAGTCTTAAATTTACTGAAATATTGTGTTGTAGGTCTTTAATCTTTTTAAACAAGTCTTCATTTTCCTTTGTTCATGTTTTGCTACCCAATCTGGCCAAAACCCTTATGTTACAACCGGCTCAAAGTTGCAACATTAGAGAGACAATACGGACCAGGTAAATTGAAAAGAGAAATGATTTATTAACAAAACGTATAATTAACAAAAGTATTTAGCGCAATCAAAGTTAGTATAGGTAAAAGTCAGTAGTGAAAAGCATGTGTATGGAAGTGTACTGAGCTCATGATCCAAACACAAACAAAAACATATCAAAAGCGCCGAGCAGAGACGTCCGGCTAATCGAGCTCTCCCAGACAGAATGCCGGACTCCTTATAACACCCCACGATGAGTCTCAGGTGGGATGACCCACCCACCAATCTGCAATCATGCATGCAGGCTCTGCAAAAATCACACAAAAAAAACACACACACATACAAACAGGTCCCACATGGGACCTAACACCATACAATCACCAACAATCCATCTCAATAAAACTTTAAATTTTTTATTCAAAAAGGTCATTTTAACTGTATTTATTATAATGGTTTAAGTATTTTCCTCACAATAACATTTGTTTAAACGTGCTCCATGTATTCACTGCTGAAGACATCGAGCACAGATTGTTGTGTAGATTTAGTTTGTTATAGTTTTTAAACTTTTAAAACATTTGTTCATTTTTTATTATTTTTTTAAAGAAAGTTTATTTAGGAAAAAAGTGTGTGGATACAAGTAAAGCTTGCATGTTATTACACACAATTTAAAATCTTTTGCTAAGAAATATCTATAATATATATTTTTTTATTAATTTATTATTGTATTATTAAATGTATTAAATTATCATTTTTTTAAATAGGGCAAATTAAAATCTTTTTCATCTCGGGTATTTGAAAAATTCCTTAGCCTTTAGCCCTTTATGAGTCTAAAATTGTCATAATGGTATTAAAAATGTCTTTAAAAGTCTTACATTTAACTTGGTGAAAGAAGCAGAAACTCTGGTTTAAAGTATAAAAAAACATGGATGCCCCCAATATTAAATATGCTTAATGAAATAGACACTAAAATAATCAATTATTATAAAACATTGTACAGAATTCTAAACTATATGATGTTGCTGCTGGGCGACGTGAGACTAAATGAACAAACTATTGTGGAACAATAACGTTTAACATTGCGCTGACTACAACTGGCCAACAAACTAGTCTAAAAATGACTTTTGCTGCTTAAGAAATGGATTACAGCATGCTGATGATATGCAGAGATTTGAGTGTAAAGTTCATTAATATTGACCATATTCTTCACGTACCAGCAGGCGCCGCCATTTGAATCTTTTTGCTCTTGACTTTTATTAAAGAATTAGTTTTAGTTACTAAAAACAATGTTGTGCTGCTGAGGCATGGGACGATAACCATTTTCAAGATATAACGCAGTTTGAAAAAAGACAAGGTTTTAAAACCGCCAATATTTTCTGCTGTACCGTTCATCGCTATATGTAAGGTTTTTTTTTACATTTTGTTTTAAGATTTTCAGGACAACAGTATCTCCAGCAGAAAAGATCTCCAAAGATGCCATTTTAAATTGTAAAGAAATCTGTGTTTATAAAACAAATGAAAACAGCAGAAGTCAAGGATTCAATTGAGTGATTCAGCCTGACATGTTTACTGCTCCAAAATACTTTAAGTTTCTCAAAAGAAAATGTTTTGTGTTCTAAGAGGAAAAAATGTCTGTTTACTCAGACATTTAAAGGAGTAATCACAGTACCATGAAACTGTGATATTTTTTATTCAAGGTTATCATACTGTCAGAATCTTATACTGGCCCATGCCTAATACTGCTTGTTGTAGCAAAGTCATATTTTCTAATTTTATTGTTTTTCTTTGTATGTATAGTCATGAACACACTTGTTTGCAGAGCAAGAGAGCCTGTCTCTGAAAGAGAGTTTTCTGTCGGTCTTCTCCCCTTTTTAAAAGATAAAGCGGTATTTCTCACTTAGCCTTACATATTCAGCCACCTATTTTTATGTGCATTTTGGATAGGCTATGAGCATAAAAAATTGGTTGATGGAAATGTCATGATGCACATAACTTTTGAAATATAAGCATAAAGACACATGCGCATAACTGAGTAGGACAAATTTTTTATTCGATAAGAGAAGATAAACTCACGTAAACAACGCAAGCACTTTTACTGAACAAATTCCAGTATGTGTGTTTAAAAAGGTTTGTTATAAGAGATCATATGATGATGAAAATGTGTGTGAATGCACAAACCAGCAGGCTGAGAACATTATAAACATCTGAAATGTTGTTTTGGTCATTCTAAAACACCTGAACCGTTTCAGTATTCATGTTATTATATTATTAATGACCTCCAGAACATCTGTTCTCTGCGTCTCATTGCTTCAAACACCAACACGTGTTCATTGTGTGCCAGCATTGTCCTCTGAGCTGTCATTTAAATAAAAGATTCATGTAGCTTCTTCTATCGCAGTAAATTCTGTTTTTACTGTTCTTAATTGGGGCCTATTAATCAGGAAGTGACGATTTTGTTCTCTTTGTTTCATTGGATGGAAACGCAGCTTTATTCGCACATCTTTTATGTGACATCCCAGTTTTGCGCATGAATTCAATTAGCATTTTTGGATGGAAACACAGCTATTGCCTACATTTCAGTTACACAAAGAACAAAGTCACATAGCAGAATGACATGTCCTTTCTTAATGAATAATTAGCTTAAATTCACTAACCTTTGACGGACATGTATTGATTTTTTTAGTCCTGCTTACATTCTAAATGTCATATCAACCTCTACCACTTGATAGGGCTGTGCAATTAATCGAAAATCTGGTTTCAATTTCGATTTTGGCTTCTAATGATTATGAAAAACCATTAATCGAGATAAACGATTATTCCATCATATAGAACACACATTTAATGCCATCTTAATCTGAGCGCTTTAATGGTCAAATGCATGCAAATTTGGGTCAGAGTGCTGTGTTTAGTGAATAGTCATATTAACACTTATTTGTATAATAAACAAACAAGTTGAGAATCAAAAGACATGTGAAAGAGAAACCATATCAGAGCCGTACTATTCTTAAAGTGACAGCGCGCAATATTCCTGCTGCCGACTGTTTTTAGCATTAATCAAACAACAAAAGGAGAAAATCACTCACTGCTCTTGACTGAAAGACTTTTGTAGCTCTAATGTTTTTCTGAAATTGAAAACTCTGAGTATTTTATCTCTCGGTAAATCAACTCAGAGTTCAAGTTTAAACTCTGAGTTGGTTGAACCTCCTTACTGAAACAGGCCTCAGGTCATCATGACATGATTGACAATTGTCGCTGTTTGTCATTATACTCTGTTTATCCTGAAAGCTGATGCTGAGTATTCTTAGGGCTTTTCACACTTCAAATTGTTAACCCTGGGTCATTCTAACCCTGGATAAATTCTGGGTTATTTTTAGTCACCTTCCACACTGCTCATGCTATACATGGGTTTAAAAAATAATCCTGGGTGTTCATTAACAGACAGTTCACATTTGTAAACCCTGGGTTATCATTATTATTTTGTATATTTAAAGTCACAGGCACAAAAAGAGCTTGGTTTTCCTCTGACCCCCAAAATTAATTATTCTACAAGTTATATGATCTGATTTTGAGCTGAAACCTCAGACACAATCTGGGAACACCAAAGACTTATTTTACATCTTGTAAAAAATGGGTAATTGTAGGAACCTTTTAAAGGGATAGTTAATGCAGAAATGAAAATACCCTCACCATTTACTCTTCCTCATGTGGTTTTAAACATTTATGAGTTTCTTAATCCTGTTGAACACAAAAGAAGATATTAAAAAAAGAAGAAAAAAAAAACTACTGGTTTACTGTGTTCCACAATAAAGGAAATGTCTAAAACTACATGACGGAGAGTAAATGGTAAGGTCATTTTCATTTGTGGGTGAAACATCCATTTCTTGCTTGTCGCTTTGAGCCTTCATACTAAAGCTAATTTTTTTTTTAGATCTGATGGTGCTGAAAGAAGAGTCTCATGGACAGAATGAAATAGATGAGAAACAGCAGTTTGAGAAACCCCAAGAAATAATGACTGATGAAAAACCCACACTGACTAAAAAGACTTCATCACACGGAAGACCTCGGAAATCCAAATCTGGGTGTAATTTCAGCTGTAAACAGTGTAGTAAGAGTTTCAGTCAGAAGTCAAAGCTTGATGTTCACATGAGAGTTCACACTAGGGAGCAACCTTACACCTGCGAACAGTGTGGAAAGAGTTTTGGTCAAAAACAAGGCTTTAAAGCCCACATGAGAATTCACACTGGAGAGAGGAAGTTCACATGCCAAGAGTGTGGAAAAAGCTTTTATCATGCTGGAAACTTTGCAGCACACATGAGAATTCACACTGGGGAGAAGCCTTTCAGCTGTAAGCAGTGTGGAAAGAGTTTCTGTCATAAGCCAAACCTTGATGTTCACATGAGAGTTCACACAGGGGAGAAACCTTACACCTGTGAACAGTGTGGAAAGAGTTTTGGTCAAAAACAAAGCTTTAATACTCACATGAGAATTCACACTGGAAAGAGGCCGTGCACATGCCAACAGTGTGAAAAAAGCTTCTATAATGCAAGAAGCCTTGCAGCACACATGAGAACTCACACTGGAGAGAGGCCTTTTAGCTGTATACTTTGTAGAAAGAGTTTCAGTCTAAAGCTGACCCTGATTGCTCACATGAGAGTTCACACTAGGGAGAAACCTCACATCTGCGAACAGTGTGGAAAGAGTTTTGGTCAAAAACAAGACCTTTTCATCCACATGAGGATTCACACTGGAGAGAAACCTTACACATGCACAGAGTGTGGTAAAAGTTTTCCACATATAAGCTCACTCAAACACCACATTAGAACTCACACCGGAGAGAAGCCGTTTACATGTGCTCAGTGTGGAAAGAGCTTCACAACCAAAACTAGCCTCAAGAACCACATGAATGGTCACACTGGAACCATAGTGTTCACATGTGATCAGTGTGGAAAGAGTCTCACACGGAAAGACTCCATTAAGAAACACATGAAGATGCACTCAAGAGAGGATCGATTTAGATGCAGTGAGTGTGGAAAGGGCTTTAAAAGTAAAAGAAGCCTCAACACTCACATGAAGCTTCACAATGGAGAGCAGAATCCTCAACATTGAGGCCTTGTCCACACAAACACGGGTATATTCAAAACGGCAGCTTGTTCATGTAGTTTGTCTGTTCATTCAAGTGAAGATTATTTATAAACTACTTTCGAGAGGATCACATGCTTATGATTGTCAACGGCTGGTCCAGCATTAGCTAAAACATGATTCACCAAACAGATGATTCCTGACTCACTATAGATAACCAGAACACAAAGCTGCGGTCACACTGGACTTTGAGATTGTGAAATTCTGCCATACGGCGCTGTGGAAAGGGGCGGGATCAAACAAGATTTTTAGAAATTAAAAAAGTGAGCAATTGCTCCATGGTTTAAATTTCTGTCCAGAGAGGTCATGTTTTGATCCTCGATTGGTCTCACGCAGTCAAGTGATGCGATTTTGCAGGTCAGAGTTCACCAAGCATGAACTTTGCACCTCAGCAACCGGTGAAACTTGACGCATGACCCTGTTTCTAGTCTGACGCATTCGTGTGCGTATGAATGGAAGTCTATGGGAGGAAAAGCCCAGTGTGACCGTAGCTTACCTCAGTTATCCTTGTCTTGAAGAATCCCTCTCCCACCCTTACTTCCCCCCCCTTTCTAGATTGGGCAACACAGCAGCCAATGATTAGCCAGTGGTTAGCAATGTTGCCTCACAGTAAGAATGTCGCAGGTTAAAGTCGCTGCTAACCAGTTGACTTTTTGTGCAGAGTTTGCTCATTCTCCCTGTGCTCGCGTGGATTTCCCCTGGTTTTCTCCCACAGTCCAAAAACACACAACCTAAGTAAACTGAACATTAAATTGGCACCATAGTCGAGCTCTTAGTAAGCCTTATATCTCCCTTTAGCCGATCTACCTGAGCTCACACTCCCCTCTCGTCCTGCTAACGGGAGGGAGCCCAGGGCTTGAGGATCTTATGAGCTTAGGTCTCTCCCGGGACAGCATGCCAAACAAGTGTGAACTCTTGAATGCATATCAAGTTAATGATAATGAAACCCTTTGAACACCTGAAAATTTAAACTCAACTGAAGAGGGGTGAAGATTTTGCCAGCTGTTTTGTAGTGTAGATCAGGGGTCACAGCCCAGTACGAGGTTGTGAGAGTTGCTATCGGGCTGCAAGAAGGCAAAATAACTCTATATGTTGATATATTGTATTGGCTTGTTTCATATGCAACAAGTATCTGCTTCTGGTAAGGTGTGAACCAAATAACCTACAGGAACTCAAGAGATGTGACCCAACCAAAGCAGTTGGGTAATCTCCAGGGGGGTTTCATCAGTGTCTCACAGACTGTACTTTGGTTTAAGTTACTCTAAGATGGACAAGTTAACATCAACTAACATTGTTAACATTGTCTTCAATAAAGTCTTCTCCCTTTAAGAACTTTGGTCAGCTTACTTATTTTATGCATTAGTCATCTATACATTGGCGAGCCACCCAAGAACGGTTAAGCCAAATAGAGTAAAAATCTGAAAATGTGCTTAAACTTATTATGAACCAATCACCATATTTCTGCAGGGTTCCACACAATTCTTTCATGTTGTCACAACACAAATTAAGTTAACTTAACACTTTTAAAAAATGTATGTCGACTGAACATTAAGTTGTCCCAATGAAATCTCAATAATTGTGTTATTTCAGCACATTTTAATTAAGTAGTTTGAACAAGTAAAAAAAATAATTTTCTGTATAATGGAGATTAGATTTTTTCGGCACATTTTTAAACATAATAGTTTTAATAACTAATCTCTAATAACTGATTTATTTTATGTTTGACATGATGAAATTAAATAAGACAAGTTATTGTATAAGGATGGTTTGTTCTGTAGACTATTGGGGAAAAAATAGCTTAAAGGGGCTAATGGTTTTGTCTTTAAAATGGTTTAAGTATAAAGTTTAGAATAAAAAACAGCTTTTATTCGAGCTGAAATAAAACAAATAATACTTTCTCCAGAAGAAAAGAGAAAGAGGAGACTTTTTTTAGCCTAATATGAGTTTATGAATCTTAAAGTCACACTTTAAAAGAAACTCCATACCACCAACTTTTTAAAAATAAGATTTGGGATTATACACTACATCTAATTTTTATGTTTTTATTAATTTATTTATTTTTATTAAATGTTCAAAAAATATGCAAACCAAGTAGGCATTACATGCATAAACAAGGAAGAAGTAATACAATTACAATAATAGGCAGACACAAATATAGGAAAAAAATTGCGTATAGTAATGACACTTGTATTTACCGTAAAAAAGTAAATAAATACAAATTAAATTAATAATAAAACAAAAACAAATATATTAGAAAAGTTTATGCAATATATGTATACATACACACACACACACAGTACTGTGCGCTGGTCAGTTGGCATTTCTGTGTGGAGTTTGCATGTTCTCCCAGTGTTCACGTGGGTTTCCTCTGGGTGCTCTGGTTTTCCCCACAATCGAAAAAACATGCGGTACAGGTGAATTGGGTAAGCTAAATTGTCTACTATATGCAAGAAAAAGAGAAAGGGGGTGTTTTAATAGGTTTAGATCTGGAGAAGGCTTTTGACAGGGTAGAGCATGATTTTTTATTTGGAGTTCTTAAGGAGTTTGGTTTTGGGGAAAATTTTAGAAAATGGATTCAAATTTTTTTATACAGATATTTTAACTTGTATTAAATGTATTTTTTTAACAGAATGTCTTCAACCAACTAGATCAATAAGGCAAGGATGTCCATTGACTGCTTTATTATACACACTGGAAGCTGAGCCACTGGGGATACAATTAAAGGGATACAAATAGAAAACAATGACAACAGAGAAGCTGTGTATCAATACGCTGATGATACTACATTGTTGGGGATTTTAGAGCGATATTGTAAAGCATCAGGAGCTAAGGTTAATGTTGGAAAAAGTTTATGCTTGAGGGTGGGAAGAGTAAAAGAAATAACACAACATATACCCTTTAAAGAAGAAAAGGAACATACAAAAATGTTGGGAATTTGGGTGGGGATGGATTCTAATAAAGCAGACATTTTAAATTGAGAGAGTTTTAAATGGAATTGAGAAAAGACTGAGATTTTGGAAAGCTAGAAATTTGACGTTAAAAGGAAAGTATTCATCTTAAATGCTTTAATGTTGTCAAAGGTCTGGTATGTGTTAAGTGTAATTGCATTGCCTGAAGTATACTATGAAAAAATAAATGATGTAGTTTTAAAGTTTTTTTTGGGGAAATGGAAGAGCCAAGATTGCTTATTATACTTTGATTGGGGAGGTAAAAGAAGGAGGTCTGGGACTTTTGGATAGTTTTTTAAAAATGAAAACATTAACAATTAAGATTATTCAAAGGTTTTTGGAAGGGAAAATGGGTGTGATTTGGAAAAGTGTGTTGGGTTATTATTTGAAGAAATGTGGACATTTTAATATGGGATGTAATGTTTTATTGATGAAGATGAAGAAATGGATGATAGCAGGTCTGCCAAAATTTTATGTTGAGGTCTTAGAATCATGAGGGGGATTTTTAGAAAATGTGTTGATTATACCAAAAGCAAGGGCGCAGATTCTAGAACAACCACTTTTACTGAATTCAACAATTTTAAGTGAAGGAAATGTTTTATATTTTAAGGAATGGTGGGACGGAGGATTAAGACAAGTTAAAGATGTATTATATGAAGTAATAAAAGGATTTGTACCATTAAAAGTAATTGTGGAGGATGGGTATAAAAGAGTTGTTAAAGCAAAATTACAAAGACAATGTCATGAGTTGAAAAAAAGCAATACCAAAAGACTGCATTGAAATAATTGAAAAAAAAAATAGTTGGGCGATGAAGATGAATTACCAGAGACCTATTTTAAGAAGAAAAATGGAGAGATCAATGAGCTTATGTACAGTTAAGAGTTTTTATGCTATTTTTAGATAAAAGGCTTTTGTAAGACCTATAGCACTCAACTAATTAACAAAGTTTTAATTATTTATTGAGACATATTCGCATATTAATATAAATGAGTAAATAAATAAAATGAATAGTATAAATGAATAAAATGGGTATTAAACAAGATATAATGACCCAAAGGTTGGTGATTCGAGCCCACCCACTGACGAATTACGCACTTTGCTGCCTTGCAACTGCTAGCACGTGCACTGGACATAGATCCTGGGCCACATTCTGTCCAGCGTTACAAGATGAAATCAGGATTTAGCAGAAGATTGTCACGGGTAGGAAGGTATTACTGTAAAGGGTTTCTGGTTCCTAAAAGAGCTTCTCATTAGCCCGGCTAGCTCAGTCGGTAGAGCATGAGACTCTTAATCTCAGGGTCGTGGGTTCGAGCCCCACGTTGGGCGTTCCTGTTACTTTTCTCTCTCTCTCTCCCAGCAAACTTACATAAGGTTTCATGTAGCAGACTTTGAGACAAAGTTACGCGTTTCTACCACTGTAGGTGACTTTTCACTAAGTCACTGTGTCGCAATCGGTTAGCGCGTTCGGCTGTTAACTGAAAGGTTGGTGGTTCAAGCCCACCCAAGGACGAATTAGGCGTTTTAATGCCTTGCAACTGCTAACACGTGCACTGGACATAGATCCTGGGCCACATTCTGTTTAGCGTTACAAGATGAAATCAGGATTTAGCAGAATATTGTCACGGGTAGGGAAGGTATTACTGTTAACAGTGTCTATTTCTAAAGGTGACTCCTTATTCGCCTGGCTAGCTCAGTCGGTAGAGCACGAGACTCTTAATGTCAGGGTCGTGGGTTCGAGCCCCTCGTCGGGCGTTTCTGTTACTTTTCTCTCTCTCTCTTAGCAAACTTACATTAGGGTTCATATAGCAGACCTTTTGAGACAAAGTTCTGACTTTCTACCACTGTAGGTGACTTTTCACTAAGTCTCTGTGGTGCAATCGGTTAGCGCGTTTGGCTGTTAACTGAAAGGTTGGTGGTTCAAGCCCACCCAGGGACGAATTAGGCATTTTGCTGCCTTGCAACTGCTAAACCGTGCACTGGGCATATATCCTGGGCCACATTCTGTCCAGCGTTACAAGATGAAATCAGGATTTAGCAGAAGATTGTCACGGGTAGGGAAGGTATTACTGTAAAGGGTTTCTGGTTCCTAAAAGATCTTCTCATCAGCCCGGCTAGCTCAGTCGGTAGAGCATGAGACTCTTAATCTCAGGGTCGTGGGTTCGAGCCCCACGTTGGGCGTTTCTGTTACATTTCTCTCTCTCTCCCAGCAAACTTACATTAGGGTTCATGTAGCAGACTTTGAGACAAAGTTCCGCGTTTCTACCAATGTAGGTGACCTTTCAGTAAGTCTCTGCGGCGCAATCAGTTAGCGCGTTCGGCTGTTAACTAAAAGGTTGGTGGATCTAGCCCACCCAGGAACGAGTTAGGCATTTTGCTGCCTTGCAACTGCTAACACGTGCACTGGACATAGATCCTGGGCCATATTCTGTCCAACGTTACAAGATGAAATCAGGATTTAGCAGAATATTGTCCCGGGTAGGAAAGGTATTACTGTTAACAGTGTCTAGTTCTAGTGGTGACTGCTCATTCGCCTGGCTAGCTCAGTCGGTAGAGCATGAAACACTAAATGTCAGGGTCGTGGGTTCGAGCCCCACGTTGGGCGTTTCTGTTACTTTTCTCTCTCTCTCTCAGCAAACTTACATTAGGCTTCATATAGCAGACCTTTTGAGACAAAGTTCTGACTTTCTACCACTGTAGGTGACCTTTCACTAAGTCTCTGTGGTGCAGTCGGTTAGCGCGTTTGGCTGTTAACTGAAAGGTTGGTGGTTGAAGCCCACCCAGGGACGAATTGGGCATTTTGCTGCCTTGCAACTGCTAAACCGTGCACTGGGCATATATCCTGGGCCACATTCTGTCCAGCGTTACAAGATGAAATCAGTATTTAGCAGAACATTGTCACGGGTAGGGAAGGTATTACTGTAAACGGTTTCTAGCTCCTAAAAGAGCTTTTCATCAGCCCCGCTAGCTCAGTCGATAAAGCATGAGACTCTTAATCTCAGCGTCGTGGGTTAGAGCCCCATATTGGGCGTTTCTGTTACCTCTCTTTCTCTCAGCAAACTATCATTAGGGTTCATATAGCAGACCTTTTGAGACAAAGTTCAGCGTTTCTACCACTGTAGGTGACCTTTCACTAAAACTCTGTGGTGCAATCGGTTAGCGCGTTAGGCTGTTAGCTGAAAGGTTGGTGGTTCAAGCCCACCCAGGGACGGATCAAGCGTTTTACTGCCTTGTAACTGCTAACACGTGCACTGGACATAGATCCTGGGCCACATTCTGCCCAGCGTTACAAGACGAAATCAGGATTTAGCAGAACATTGTCACGGGTAGGGAAGGTATTACTGTAAACAGTGTTTAGCTCTTAAAAGTTCATCTTATCAGCCCGGCTACCTCAGTCGGTAGAGCATGAGACTCTTAATCTCAGGGTCGTGGGTTCGAGCCCCACGTTGGGCGTTCCTGTTACTTTTTTCTCTCTCTCCCAGCAAACTTACATAAGGTTTCATGTAGCAGACTTTGAGACAAAGTTACGCGTTTCTACCACTGTAGGTGACTTTTCACTAAGTCTCTGTGGCGCAATCGGTTAGCGCGTTCGGCTGTTAACTGAAAGGTTGGTGGTTCAAGCCCACCCAGGGACGAATTAGGCATTTTGCTGCCTTGCAACTGCTAACACGTGCACTGGACATAGATCCTGGGCCACATTCTGTCCAGCGTTACAAGATGAAATCAGGATTTAGCAGAAGATTGTCACGGGTAGGAAGGTATTACTGTAAAGGGTTTCTGGTTCCTAAGAGAGCTTCTCATCAGCCCGGCTAGCGCAGTCGGTAGAGCATGAGACTCTTAATCTCAGGGTCGTGGGTTCGAGCCCCACGTTGGGCGTTCCTGTTACTTTTCTCTCTCTCTCCCAGCAAACTTACATAAGGTTTCATGTAGCAGACTTTGAGACAAAGTTACGCGTTTCTACCACTGTAGGTGACTTTTCACTAAGTCTCTGTGGCGCAATCGGTTAGCGCGTTCGGCTGTTAACTGAAAGGTTGGTGGTTCAAGCCCACCCAGGGACGAATTAGGCATTTTGCTGCCTTGCAACTGCTAACACGTGCACTGGACATAGATCCTGGGCCACATTCTGTCCAGCGTTACAAGATGAAATCAGGATTTAGCAGAAGATTGTCACGGGTAGGAAGGTATTACTGTAAACGGTTTCTGGTTCCTAAAAGAGCTTCTCATCAGCCCGGCTAGCTCAGTCGGTAGAGCATGAGACTCTTAATCTCAGGGTCGTGGGTTCGAGCCCCACGTTGGGCGTTCATGTTACTTTTCTCTCTCTCTCCCAGCAAACTTACATAAGGTTTCATGTAGCAGACTTTGAGACAAAGTTACGCGTTTCTACCACTGTAGGTGACTTTTCACTAAGTCTCTGTGGCGCAATCGGTTAGCGCGTTCGGCTGTTAACTGAAAGGTTGGTGTATCAAGCCCACCCAAGGACGAATTAGGCATTTTGCTGCCTTGCAACTGCTAACACGTGCACTGGACATAGATCCTGGGCCACATTCTGTCCAGCGTTACAAGATGAAATCAGGATTTAGCAGAAGATTGTCACGGGTAGGAAGGTATTACTGTTAACAGTGTCTAGTTCTAGTGGTGACTGCTCATTCGCCTGGCTAGCTCAGTCGGTAGAGTATGAAACACTAATGTCAGGGTCGTGGGTTCGAGCCCGACGTTGGGCGTTTCTGTTACTTTTCTCTCTCTCTCTCAGCAAACTTACATTAGGCTTCATATAGCAGACCTTTTGAGACAAAGGTCTGACTTTCTACCACTGTAGGTGACCTTTCACTAAGTCTCTGTGGTGCAGTCGGTTAGTGCGTTTGGCTGTTAACTGAAAGGTTGGTGGTTGAAGCCCACCCAGGGACGAATTAGGCATTTTGCTGCCTTGCAACTGCTAAACCGTGCACTGGGCATATATCCTGGGCCACATTCTGTCCAGCGTTACAAGATGAAATCAGGATTTAGCAGAACATTGTCACGGGTAGGGAAGGTATTACTGTAAACGGTTTCTAGCTCCTAAAAGAGCTTTTCATCAGCCCCGCTAGCTCAGTCGATAAAGCATGAGACTCTTAATCTCAGCGTCGTGGGTTAGAGCCCCACATTGGGCGTTTCTGTTACCTCTCTTTCTCTCAGCAAACTATCATTAGGGTTCATATAGCAGACCTTTTGAGACAAAGTTCAGGGTTTCTACCACTGTAGGTGACCTTTCATTAAGACTCTGTGGTGCAATCGGTTAGCGCGTTAGGCTGTTAACTGAAAGGTTGGTGGTTCAAGCCCACCCAGGGACGGATCAAGCGTTTTACTGCCTTGTAACTGCTAACACGTGCACTGGACATAGATCCTGGGCCACATTCTGCCCAGCGTTACAAGACGAAATCAGGATTTAGCAGAACATTGTCACGGGTAGGGAAGGTATTACTGTAAACAGTGTTTAGCTCTTAAAAGTTCATCTTATCAGCCCGGCTACCTCAGTCGGTAGAGCATGAGACTCTTAATCTCAGGGTCGTGGGTTCGAGCCCCACGTTGGGCGTTCCTGTTACTTTTTTCTCTCTCTCCCAGCAAACTTACATAAGGTTTCATGTAGCAGACTTTGAGACAAAGTTACGCGTTTCTACCACTGTAGGTGACTTTTCACTAAGTCTCTGTGGCGCAATCGGTTAGCGCGTTCGGCTGTTAACTGAAAGGTTGGTGGTTCAAGCCCACCCAGGGACGAATTAGGCATTTTGCTGCCTTGCAACTGCTAACACGTGCACTGGACATAGATCCTGGGCCACATTCTGTCCAGCGTTACAAGATGAAATCAGGATTTAGCAGAAGATTGTCACGGGTAGGAAGGTATTACTGTAAAGGGTTTCTGGTTCCTAAGAGAGCTTCTCATCAGCCCGGCTAGCGCAGTCGGTAGAGCATGAGACTCTTAATCTCAGGGTCGTGGGTTCGAGCCCCACGTTGGGCGTTCCTGTTACTTTTCTCTCTCTCTCCCAGCAAACTTACATAAGGTTTCATGTAGCAGACTTTGAGACAAAGTTACGCGTTTCTACCACTGTAGGTGACTTTTCACTAAGTCTCTGTGGCGCAATCGGTTAGCGCGTTCGGCTGTTAACTGAAAGGTTGGTGGTTCAAGCCCACCCAGGGACGAATTAGGCATTTTGCTGCCTTGCAACTGCTAACACGTGCACTGGACATAGATCCTGGGCCACATTCTGTCCAGCGTTACAAGATGAAATCAGGATTTAGCAGAAGATTGTCACGGGTAGGAAGGTATTACTGTAAACGGTTTCTGGTTCCTAAAAGAGCTTCTCATCAGCCCGGCTAGCTCAGTCGGTAGAGCATGAGACTCTTAATCTCAGGGTCGTGGGTTCGAGCCCCACGTTGGGCGTTCATGTTACTTTTCTCTCTCTCTCCCAGCAAACTTACATAAGGTTTCATGTAGCAGACTTTGAGACAAAGTTACGCGTTTCTACCACTGTAGGTGACTTTTCACTAAGTCTCTGTGGCGCAATCGGTTAGCGCGTTCGGCTGTTAACTGAAAGGTTGGTGTATCAAGCCCACCCAAGGACGAATTAGGCATTTTGCTGCCTTGCAACTGCTAACACGTGCACTGGACATAGATCCTGGGCCACATTCTGTCCAGCGTTACAAGATGAAATCAGGATTTAGCAGAAGATTGTCACGGGTAGGAAGGTATTACTGTTAACAGTGTCTAGTTCTAGTGGTGACTGCTCATTCGCCTGGCTAGCTCAGTCGGTAGAGTATGAAACACTAATGTCAGGGTCGTGGGTTCGAGCCCGACGTTGGGCGTTTCTGTTACTTTTCTCTCTCTCTCTCAGCAAACTTACATTAGGCTTCATATAGCAGACCTTTTGAGACAAAGGTCTGACTTTCTACCACTGTAGGTGACCTTTCACTAAGTCTCTGTGGTGCAGTCGGTTAGTGCGTTTGGCTGTTAACTGAAAGGTTGGTGGTTGAAGCCCACCCAGGGACGAATTAGGCATTTTGCTGCCTTGCAACTGCTAAACCGTGCACTGGGCATATATCCTGGGCCACATTCTGTCCAGCGTTACAAGATGAAATCAGGATTTAGCAGAACATTGTCACGGGTAGGGAAGGTATTACTGTAAACGGTTTCTAGCTCCTAAAAGAGCTTTTCATCAGCCCCGCTAGCTCAGTCGATAAAGCATGAGACTCTTAATCTCAGCGTCGTGGGTTAGAGCCCCACATTGGGCGTTTCTGTTACCTCTCTTTCTCTCAGCAAACTATCATTAGGGTTCATATAGCAGACCTTTTGAGACAAAGTTCAGGGTTTCTACCACTGTAGGTGACCTTTCATTAAGACTCTGTGGTGCAATCGGTTAGCGCGTTAGGCTGTTAACTGAAAGGTTGGTGGTTCAAGCCCACCCAGGGACGGATCAAGCGTTTTACTGCCTTGTAACTGCTAACACGTGCACTGGACATAGATCCTGGGCCACATTCTGCCCAGCGTTACAAGACGAAATCAGGATTTAGCAGAACATTGTCACGGGTAGGGAAGGTATTACTGTAAACAGTGTTTAGCTCTTAAAAGTTCATCTCATCAGCCCGGCTACCTCAGTCGGTAGAGCATGAGACTCTTAATCTCAGGGTCGTGGGTTCGAGCCCCTCGTTGGGCGTTCCTGTTATTTTTCTCTCTCTCTCCCAGCAAACTTACATTAGGGTTCATGTAGCAGACTTTGAGACAAAGTTCCGCGTTTCTACCACTGTAGGTGACCTTTCACTAAGTCTCTGTGGCTCAATCGGTTAGCGCGTTCGGCTGTTAACTGAAAGGTTGGTGGATCTAGCCCACCCAGGAACGAATTAGGCATTTTGCTGACTTGCAACTGCTAACACGTGCACTGGACATAGATCCTGGGCCACATTCTGTCCAGCGTTACAAGATGAAATCAGGATTTAGCAGAATATTGTCACGGGTAGGAAAGGTATTACTGTTAACAGTGTCTAGTTCTAGTGGTGACTGCTCATTCGCCTGGCTAGCTCAGTCGGTAGAGCATGAAACACTTAATGTCAGGGTCGTGGGTTCGAGCCCCACGTTGGGCGTTTCTGTTACTTTTCTCTCTCTCTCTCAGCAAACTTACATTAGGCTTCATATAGCAGACCTTTTGAGACAAAGTTCTGACTTTCTACCACTGTAGGTGACCTTTCACTAAGTCTCTGTGGTGCAGTCGGTTAGCGCGTTTGGCTGTTAACTGAAAGGTTGGTGGTTGAAGCCCACCCAGGGACGAATTGGGCATTTTGCTGCTTTGCAACTGCTAAACCGTGCACTGGGCATATATCCTGGGCCACATTCTGTCCAGCGTTACAAGATGAAATCAGTATTTAGCAGAACATTGTCACGGGTAGGGAAGGTATTACTGTAAACGGTTTCTAGCTCCTAAAAGAGCTTTTCATCAGCCCCGCTAGCTCAGTCGATAAAGCATGAGACTCTTAATCTCAGCGTCGTGGGTTAGAGCCCCACATTGGGCGTTTCTGTTACCTCTCTTTCTCTCAGCAAACTATCATTAGGGTTCATATAGCAGACCTTTTGAGACAAAGTTCAGCGTTTCTACCACTGTAGGTGACCTTTCACTAAAACTCTGTGGTGCAATCGGTTAGCGCGTTAGGCTGTTAACTGAAAGGTTGGTGGTTCAAGCCCACCCAGGGACGGACCAAGCGTTTTGCTGCCTTGTAACTGCTAACACGTGCACTGGACATAGATCCTGGGCCACATTCTGCCCAGCGTTACAAGACGAAATCAGGATTTAGCAGAACATTGTCACGGGTAGGGAAGGTATTACTGTAAACAGTGTTTAGCTCTTAAAAGTTCATCTCATCAGCCCGGCTACCTCCGTCGGTAGAGCATGAGACTCTTAATGTCAGGGTCGTGGGTTCGAGCCCCACGTTGGGCGTTCCTGTTATTTTTCTCTCTCTCTCTCCCAGCAAACTTACATTAGGGTTCATGTAGCAGACTTTGAGACAAAGTTCCGCGTTTCTACCACTGTAGGTGACCTTTCACTAAGTCTCTGTGGCTCAATAGGTTAGCGCGCTCGGCTGTTAACTGAAAGGTTGGTGGTTCAAGATCACCCAGGGACGAATTAGGCATTTTGCTGCCTTGCAACTGCTAACATGTGCACTGGACATAGATCCTGGGCCACATTCTGTCCAGCGTTACAAGATGAAATCAGGATTTAGCAGAAGATTGTCACGGGTAGGAAGGTATTACTGTAAACGGTTTCTGGTTCCTAAAAGAGCTTCTCATCAGCCCGGCTAGCTCAGTCGGTAGAGCATGAGACTCTTAATCTCAGGGTCGTGGGTTCGAGCCCCACGTTGGGCGTTCATGTTACTTTTCTCTCTCTCTCCCAGCAAACTTACATTAGGGTTCATGTAGCAGACTTTGAGACAAAGTTCCGCGTTTCTACCAATGTAGGTGACCTTTCAGTAAGTCTCTGTGGCGCAATCAGTTAGCGCGTTCGGCTGTTAACTAAAAGGTTGGTGGATCTAGCCCACCCAGGAACGAGTTAGGCATTTTGCTGCCTTGCAACTGCTAACACGTGCACTGGACATAGATCCTGGGCCACATTCTGTCCAGCGTTACAAGATGAAATCAGGATTTAGCAGAATATTGTCACGGGTAGGAAAGGTATTACTGTTAACAGTGTCTAGTTCTAGTGGTGACTGCTCATTCGCCTGGCTAGCTCAGTCGGTAGAGCATGAAACACTAAATGTCAGGGTCGTGGGTTCGAGCCCCACGTTGGGCGTTTCTGTTACTTTTCTCTCTCTCTCTCAGCAAACTTACATTAGGCTTCATATAGCAGACCTTTTGAGACAAAGTTCTGACTTTCTACCACTGTAGGTGACCTTTCACTAAGTCTCTGTGGTGCAGTCGGTTAGCGCGTTTGGCTGTTAACTGAAAGGTTGGTGGTTGAAGCCCACCCAGGGACGAATTGGGCATTTTGCTGCCTTGCAACTGCTAACATGTGCACTGGACATAGATCCTGGGCCACATTCTGTCCAGCGTTACAAGATGAAATCAGGATTTAGCAGAACTTTGTCACGGGTAGAAAGGTATTACTGTAAACGGTTTCTGGTTCCTAAAACAGCTTCTCATCAGCCCGGCTAGCTCAGTCGGTAGAGCATGAGACTCTTAATCTCAGGGTTGTGGGTTCGAGCCCCACGTTGGGCGTTCCTGTTACTTTTCTCTCTCTCTCCCAGCAAACTTACATAAGGTTACATGTAGCAGACTTTGAGACAAAGTTACGCGTTTCTACAACTGTAGTTGACTTTTCACTAAGTCTCTGTGGTGCAATCGGTTTGCGCGTTCGGCTGTTAACTGAAAGGTTGGTGGTTCAAGCCCACCCAGGGACGAATTAGGCATTTTGCTGCCTTGCAACTGCTAACACGTGCACTGGACATAGATCCTGGGCCACATTCTGTCCAGCGTTACAAGATGAAATCAGGATTTAGCAGAATATTGTCACGGGTAGGGAAGGTATTACTGTTAACAGTGTCTATTTCTAGTGGTGACTCCTTATTCGCCTGGCTAGCTCAGTCGGTAGAGCTCGAGACTCTTAATGTCAGGGTCGTGGGTTCGAGCCCCTCGTTGGGCGTTTCTGTTACTTTTCTCTCTCTCTTAGCAAACTTACATTAGGGTTCATATAGCAGACCTTTTGAGACAAAGTTCTGACTTTCTACCACTGTAGGTGACTTTTCACTAAGTCTCTGTGGTGCAATCGGTTAGCGCGTTTGGCTGTTAACTGAAAGGTTGGTGGTTCAAGCCCACCCAGGGACGAATTAGGCATTTTGCTGCCTTGCAACTGCTAAACCGTGCACTGGGCATATATCCTGGGCCACATTCTGTCCAGCGTTACAAGATGAAATCAGGATTTAGCAGAAGATTGTCACGGGTAGGGAAGGTATTACTGTAAAGGGTTTCTGGTTCCTAAAAGATCTTCTCATCAGCCCGGCTAGCTCAGTCGGTAGAGCATGAGACTCTTAATCTCAGGGTCGTGGGTTCGAGCCCCACGTTGGGCGTTTCTGTTACATTTCTCTCTCTCTCCCAGCAAACTTACATTAGGATTCATGTAGCAGACTTTGAGACAAAGTTCCGCGTTTCTACCAATGTAGGTGACCTTTCAGTAAGTCTCTGTGGCGCAATCAGTTAGCGTGTTCGGCTGTTAACTAAAAGGTTGGTGGATCTAGCCCACCCAGGAACGAGTTAGGCATTTTGCTGCCTTGCAACTGCTAACACGTGCACTGGACATAGATCCTGGGCCACATTCTGTCCAGCGTTACAAGATGAAATCAGGATTTAGCAGAATATTGTCACGGGTAGGAAAGGTATTACTGTTAACAGTGTCTAGTTCTAGTGGTGACTGCTCATTCGCCTGGCTAGCTCAGTCGGTAGAGCATGAAACACTAAATGTCAGGGTCGTGGGTTCGAGCCCCACGTTGGGCGTTTCTGTTACTTTTCTCTCTCTCTCTCAGCAAACTTACATTAGGCTTCATATAGCAGACCTTTTGAGACAAAGTTCTGACTTTCTACCACTGTAGGTGACCTTTCACTAAGTCTCTGTGGTGCAGTCGGTTAGCGCGTTTGGCTGTTAACTGAAAGGTTGGTGGTTGAAGCCCACCCAGGGACAAATTGGGCATTTTGCTGCCTTGCAACTGCTAAACCGTGCACTGGGCATATATCCTGGGCCACATTCTGTCCAGCGTTACAAGATGAAATCAGTATTTAGCAGAACATTGTCACGGGTAGGGAAGGTATTACTGTAAACGGTTTCTAGCTCCTAAAAGAGCTTTTCATCAGCCCCGCTAGCTCAGTCGATAAAGCATGAGACTCTTAATCTCAGCGTCGTGGGTTAGAGCCCCACATTGGGCGTTTCTGTTACCTCTCTTTCTCTCAGCAAACTATCATTAGGGTTCATATAGCAGACCTTTTGAGACAAAGTTCAGCGTTTCTACCACTGTAGGTGACCTTTCACTAAAACTCTGTGGTGCAATCGGTTAGCGCGTTAGGCTGTTAGCTGAAAGGTTGGTGGTTCAAGCCCACCCAGGGACGGATCAAGCATTTTACTGCCTTGTAACTGCTAACACGTGCACTGGACATAGATCCTGGGCCACATTCTGCCCAGCGTTACAAGACGAAATCAGGATTTAGCAGAACATTGTCACGGGTAGGGAAGGTATTACTGTAAACAGTGTTTAGCTCTTAAAAGTTCATCTCATCAGCCCGGCTACCTCAGTCGGTAGAGCATGAGACTCTTAATGTCAGGGTCGTGGGTTCGAGCCCCACGTTGGGCGTTCCTGTTATTTTTCTCTCTCTCTCCCAGCAAACTTACATTAGGGTTCATGTAGCAGACTTTGAGACAAAGTTCCGCGTTTCTACCACTGTAGGTGACTTTTCACTAAGTCTCTGTGGCGCAATCGGTTAGCGCGTTCGGCTGTTAACTGCAAGGTTGGTGGTTCAAGCCCACCCAGGGACGAGTTAGGCATTTTGCTGCCTTGCAACTGCTAACACGTGCACTGGACATAGATCCTGGGCCACATTCTGTCCAGCGTTACAAGATGAAATCAGGATTTAGCAGAAGATTGTCACGGGTAGGAAGGTATTACTGTAAACGGTTTCTGGTTCCTAAACGAGCTTCTCATCAGCCCGGCTAGCTCAGTCGGTAGAGCATGAGACTCTTAATCTCAGGGTCGTGGGTTCGAGCCCCACGTTGGGCGTTCCTGTTACTTTTCTCTCTCTCTCCCAGCAAACTTACATAAGGTTTCGTGTAGCAGACTTTGAGACAAAGTTACGCGTTTCTACCACTGTAGGTGACTTTTCACTAAGTCTCTGTGGCGCAATCGGTTAGCGCGTTCGGCTGTTAACTGAAAGGTTGGTGGTTCAAGCCCACCCAGGGACGAATTAGGCATTTTGCTGCTTTGCAACTGCTAACACGTGCACTGGACATAGATCCTGGGCCACATTCTGTCCAGCGTTACAAGATGAAATCAGGATTTAGCAGAAGATTGTCACGGGTAGGAAGGTATTACTGTAAACGGTTTCTGGTTCCTAAAAGAGCTTCTCATCAGCCCGGCTAGCTCAGTCGGTAGAGCATGAGACTCTTAATGTCAGGGTCGTGGGTTCGAGCCCCACGTTGGGCGTTCATGTTACTTTTCTCTCTCTCTCCCAGCAAACTTACATAAGGTTTCATGTAACAGACTTTGAGACAAAGTTACGCGTTTCTACCACTGTAGGTGACTTTTCACTAAGTCTCTGTGGCGCAATCGGTTAGCGCGTTCGGCTGTTAACTGAAAGGTTGGTGGTTCAAGCCCACCCAGGGACGAATTAGGCATTTTGCTGCCTTGCAACTGCTAACACGTGCACTGGACATAGATCCTGGGCCACATTCTGTCCAGCGTTACAAGATGAAATCAGGATTTAGCAGAATATTGTCACGGGTAGGGAAGGTATTACTGTAAAGGGTTTCTGGTTCCTAAAAGATCTTCTCATCAGCCCGGCTAGCTCAGTCGGTAGAGCATGAGACTCTTAATCTCAGGGTCGTGGGCTGAGCCCCACGTTGGGCGTTTCTGTTACTTTTCTCTCTCAGCAAACTTACATTAGGGTTCATATAGCAGACCTTTTTAGACAAAGTTCCGCGTTTCTACCACTGTAGGTGACTTTTCACTAAGTCTCTGTGGCACAATCGGTTAGCGCGTTTGGCTGTTAACTGAAAGGTTGGTGGTTCAAGCCCACCCAGGGACGGATCAATCATTTTGCTGCCTTGCAACTGCTAACATGTGCACTGGACAAAGATCCTGGGCCACATTCTGTCCAGCGTTACAAGATGAAATCAGGATTTAGCAGAACATTGTCATGGGTAGGGAAGGTATCACTGTTAACAGTGTCTAGACAAAGTTCCGCGTTTCTACCACTGTAGGTGACCATTCCCTAAGTCTCTGTGGCAACATTATGAAGCTGCAGGCCCCGAGACCCAACCGCATGCTCAGACCTGCTCGCTCAGACCAGCACTTCCAGACCTATCATTTTCTCAGACAGTGCCACCTGCTGTTGGAAAAATTGCCTAACCTGAATTCATTGATGTATAAATTGTAAATTACACTATTTTTCTACTATAAAATATTGCACTATGATTGAATACATTATTATATAAAATATTAAACATACTAGATTATGATTTAATGCATTAAGTCTGTTGTATTTTAATTAACTGTATTTGTAAATAGATATTTTTCAGTTACTTAAATATTTTCAGTCATTTATTGTTTTTGTTGTTGTTTTTTGTTTTTAAATCATTAAGGATTTATCAAACTCTTTAGTATCGAGTTGAGGGAATGAACATTATCTTATTATTCACAGAATAAATGATAGTTCTCTGAGTAATTTTCTCACACCAAACTTTATTTTTTTATAAATTTTCATGAGGTCCTACAAGTCATCGAGCTGTAAAAAATGCAGAGAAAAATTGTGAAAAACAATACTTGGATTAATAAATGTATTTATTACATATAAAATAAAATAAAATGCTTTACATTCTTGTTGGGGAGATTTTTCCATTTCTCGAGCAATTCTTCTGTTAAATTCCTCAACTTCACTAAAAAAAAAAATAAATGCTGTTGTCAGAAATTGTGTTTAACATAAAAACTTAACAGCTTTTGTACAAAAAAAAAAAAAAATGTAAACATACCTTGCGTGATAAATGTGGCCCTGGAGGAAGACATCTTCAGCCTCCTGCCAAGACAAGCCTTGTAACTCGGAAATGCCATGAGATATGGCCTGTACAAACATACAGATAAACCAATTAATAAAATAAAACACACTGCAGAACATAAGCATGCTCATGTACATACATGTTTTGTGATTACCTCTGGGAGGAGACATCCACAAAAGAACTCCACCTCATCATTGAAGGTCAGCTGTGTTTTGATTTTATTAAGAATTCCTCTGATGTAGTCACAAATGATTGACTGGGACTGCTCATTCTCAATGTAGACAGGCACTTGAGAACGGAGTTTTAGTGGAAACCAATTTGACCTTTTCCCACCGAGTATATCCTTTGGGCCATAGAAGGAAATTATATTTCATATGTAAATGCACAAGTAATTAATTATATTTGGCAAATAATAGTTAAGTTGTCACTTGACTATATTTAAGTCAACCATACTCAGTGTCTAGAGGAGTAATTTAAAGTGGAACCATCTATACCACCAAATGCTGCTCTGCTGATTTTGATGTGATAATCAAGTCCATTAATCTTTTGTCATTCCTTTCCCGATCTTGAACTGCTTTGACATGTGCCGGAAGATTGGATGTGGTTTTTCTTTTCACCCTAAAAAGGAGCAGAATCTTTCCATCCAAGACACTTCTTGCCTCCTCAGTCCAGAAAGCAAATCTGTGCCCATAGCTTTTAATAACAAGACAAGACAAAATCCATAATTACTGTGTAACGAGGAGACTGACACGGAGGGATCCATTATGCAGTATTTATTAATCACAACTTCACTCAAACACACAATATGCACCGGAGTGCACAAACACATCCACAGTAGTAGTATGGGTATCAAGACTGATGACGAACAGACACAGAGTGAGTTACCAGGCATGAGTGGAAGGGAGTGAGCAAGAACCAGGATCCGTTATGCAGGCTTGGTTCAAGGGCAGGCAGCAAAGATCAGAGTCCGTATAACAGGCGTGGTTCGTGGGCAGGCAGAGAGAGAGTCAGAGTCCGTATAACAAGCGTGGGTCGTGGGCAGGCAGAAGGCGAAGCAAAGTAAGAGACAGGCTGGAGTCATGCACAGGAGATCAGGCTGGAGATCATGCTCAGAAATGCTGGCCGGGGCTAAACAAGACTTTGCCCTGAACGAGTGCTTGAGTGCGGCTTATAAGAGGTACGTGGGTCATTAGCCAGATTCCAATCAGGTGTATGCGCAATCAGTGTAGATGGATGACGTAATGCTAAAAGTCCGGAGATGGTGGCCTCTGCTGGCCAGCGAGGGGAGTTACTGGGACCGAGTCGGTGACATACTGGTCACCGGTAAGAGAGATTTTAAGTATGTTTTGTTATTCATGTTACAAGTTGTTGTATTGACACAATATACATTTTTAATTTTACAGATTTACAAGAAAAATAAATAAATAAATACTGACATACCCATCAATTTGAAATTGTTCCATGAGTAGAAGGCACCACCACTGACGGATGATAGGTATATCCATCTGAAAGAAAGACTGTTTAGTCTGACAGTTAACCAACATGTTTTTGTTAATACATGATGTTGGGTGTGCTTGCAATAACCATGCCCCTTTTTTTAAAAGATATGTTGCTTAGAAGAAAGCAAGATAATATACACTAAAATAGTTACATTTTAGCTATGATTAAGAAAAGCACCAACCAAATAAAGTTACATAAATAATAAAATAATACCTCCTGGAATTGAAACCCAATGCCACACACCATTGAGAGGGTGTACTGAAAAGAGAGAAGCCACAGTCATTTACAATGTTTACAAAATCTTTAAATCAATTAACTCAATTTATATCTTACCATGAGTACAAAAACACCACAATCATTCCCTCTTGTCTGACGTGGCAAAGCCTAAAATAGGCAAAGCAAATCAATTTTATTTTAGAATAATGTACAAAAAATTTAATTGTTGTAAAAGCCAAATAATAATTTTTTTAAGTTGATTCCTCACTGGAAAATCATATCCAGTCTTTTCAGACCATGTCCCATGATCCACTTGGTAAGCAATTTTCCTGTAAACAAAACATAGTAGTAATACTAACAATTACAGCTCACCTCAACTCTAGAACACCATGCATAAAAAAGGCTAGATGAACATAGCCAGAAGTTCAAGAAACGGCTATAGGAACGTAGCCAAAAGTGGCAGAACTATAATACACGGTTAGGAAATAAATAGAAATGGCTATAGGAACGTAGCCATATATCACATAAAGGCTAAAACATGTCTTAGTTTATTGATAGACCTTAAAATTGCCCTGTATTCTTCATCTCCAAATCATGATTCATGCTCTGCGTACAGAGAGTCTAAAAACACCATCTCTCTTCGAAGCGGCATCATTATCTACAATGTTAAAGGTGTAAAAATATTTCATTTGAACATTATTGCTTCTTCCAAGATTTTTCAGTGTTTTATTTTAGAAACACACACATTGCAATACCAATTAATTTATGCACTAGACATTTCAATATTTTCTTACACAGACAACAAAGCGGTCTGGTCCATTGGCATTTGTCCATGCTGGAAAGGCTAACAGGTCTTTCAAGTCTGCATCTTCCTAGAATTGATCAGGACAGTTATGTCGTTTAATTTAGGTTGTACTTCTCACACAGTAAATACAGTACATACACGCACCGGTAATCCAGTAACAATGTTGTTAGGAGTTTCTTTCCACACAGGGACAACATAAAAGTCCTCAATGTATATGTCCTTGCCCTACATGAATAAAAAGAAACTGTTGACAATGACATGAACATTTTCACACAGTTTAGAAATAGTTTTTTTTTTTTTTTTTTGGATCAAGTTAAAACAATCTATATAAATATTATGTTTTATAGTACATACAATTTGTCGAGCCATTTCACAAATAAGCTTCATGCAGGCGTTTTCAATCTGCAATAAATACTTTGATAAGTCAATGTTTTTAATAAAAAAAAAGTTATAATAAAAAAACAGACTGCTTACATGGGAGTCCATGTCCCTCAACAATCCAAGGCTCCAAAATTCTTCTCGAATAAGGCACACTTGCCCCTCCTTCACAATTATTTCACTGCCAGGGCGATTTCGGTCCAGCACATAATCAAGCTGTAATAATAATAACAATAAATATGTGTGTGTGTGTGCGTTTGTATGTAATTGTAATTGTTCACCCGTTTCTCTTGTAATGGATGCCAGTCCCTCTCCCAAGGCTTAGTAGGTTCCAAAAATTCAGAAGAGTGGTCGGTTCACAAGCTGTTTTTTTCTGTAATTGGTACTGATGACAGAGGAGATGTGACTGATGTTATGCCTGGTGATGCAGCGGTCGTTTGTAAAGTCACAATATTTTCTGGCAGTGCTGTCAGTGGTCCTTAGAGTACATTAAATCATCAAAATTAGAAAATAACACATAATAGTTAGAGAACAGAAACTTGACACTGAGCAACTGGAAAGAACAGTCAAATTACCAAGTGACATGTCCATGCATTTCTCTGTGGAGGATGGATTTTCTATAAATACAAATATACACATAAGTACAGTTATGGATATAGTGATGTATTTGTTACAAAGTAAGGGAAACATTACCTAACACAACCTGGCTGTGGTCATTCATGTGAATGTTTGTGTTGAATTCCTTTTTTATGTCATGAAGACATTTCTCGTTTTTTCTGACAGTGTAATGGTGGATGATGTTTCGCATGAGGAAAACATGTGTGGATGGCAATGCCATGTTCATAAAGTAGTTATTTTTCTTTAGCTTTGAAAAAAGCTGTTCTGCAGCCTGACTGTTAACTTTGCCAGCTAGTTGAGGCACAAGATGAAGCTTCCTCAGTGAATCACGAGGATCTTTTGTGTTGTCTTCGTAAAAGCGGTCTTACAGAACATAGTGTTCTGCAGAACCAGTTATTGGATGACCATCCGGATCTTGACTTTGCTTTTTTGCAGTGAGCCACGGCAGAGTTACCCGTAATGTTCCTGATTTTGCTTTTGCAATATTTTCAGTGGTTGGTCCAAGTAACCTTCCCTCGAAAGGTGTGAAAGTTATGGGTTGCCTCATTTGTGTGGGTGGACAGTCCACGGGCAAAGTCCTAAATAACAACATTAGGCAGATGCTTCCAAGACAGAAGCATATCTGCAAAATCCCGTGGACTTTCTGCCCGCAGATTACGTTTTATACTGTAAACTATACCACAAGGACACATGATGACAGCCCAACCTCCTGGAACAGACAAAAAAGATAAGCAAATAGTTAAGAAAACATAATCAAATCCCATTAATGACATTGGGACTTAAATGACCATAGGTTATGATGGAGGGCAGTGGCATTAACCTTAACAAAGTATACTTTTAAAAAATTTAAAGATGCAGTGTCTCAGAGATGTAAATACACTCCCCCACACGGAAAGCAACAATAGGTGTCAGACGAGGCCACCTCCAACACCCCCCCAGAGCTGTACACCACCAGTCACTCCCCAATCAGTGCCAAGCAGAAAACAGGACCCATTGTGTCTATGTGACTTTGTACATTTCTGATTTATTTGTAATATTTTAATGTGCAACATTGAGGTTTACCTGAAGCAGCCCAAATCTTTTCAAAAACCTTGTCATAGGCCTCTCTTGACCTCATCTCCTCCGAAAGTCGCAGGAGAAGATCTGTGCGAGAGCCTTTGGCATCTAAACCACACTCTTGACACAGTCTTCTTATCACTCCCACCTATCACATAAAACACACATGTTAAATGAAATGCCAACACTGACAAATAATACATATAATTAGCATTAAATATTTTACTTTCTGTTTTGAAAGTTCGTCCTTTAAGCGATCTTCAGAGACAGTTATTTCTGTTCGTTCTGCAGTTTTTGCTTTGTGCACTTTCTCCAATTCAGTGTTGAGAACAATATTCGCTATGCGAGTCTTACTCCCGATCCAGGGTGCCCAAAAGTTATAACTAGGTGTAACACAAAATGGATTGTTTTTTTTTACCTTTAGGACAAACAAACATGTTAGTACATCAGTGAATTTAGATTGTACTCCTGAAAACACTTATGAAATTAAATAATGATGACATGCCATTCCTGATATAATAAATTTCCTTACTTGAAAAAAATCCTCGAGCAATTCGTTCTTCTGTCAGTGCCTTCCAAACATATCTAAATCCACCTCTCCATTAAAATCTTGTGGAGGCTGTGAAAGATCACTCACTAAAGAAAAGAAATACTTACTATAAACTTACTAATAGTTTTACTAATAAGACTTACCTCTCTGCAGTAAAAAGGAAAGATACAGGTGACATGAAAGACACAGATGGATGGTCACCACAAGATACACATGAATACTTGTATTCATGGTCAGTTAGGGCCTCAAAATGCAGATAGCCGTGGAGAAGAATAATTGCTGAGGGGAACTGTACACCTGTAGTTATCTCTAAGTACTCCACTACTCTGCTGACTGCTGTATGCACCTATGATAAAGAAATCAGTTAATCAGTACTTATATAGGCAAGGCAAGGCAAGTTTATTTATATAGCACATTTCATACACAATGGTAATTCAAAGTGCTTTACATAAACAAGAATAAAAGAGACAAGTATAAGAAAATAAAAACAAAGAATAAAAATGATTTTAAAAACAGTTAAAAACAGAAAACATAATAGTCTTGATTTGAATGTACCTAATGTTGCCTAACATAAAATCAACACTATGAAGAAATCCTATTGTTGTAAAAAATAATATATTGTATAACATATAATATATGTATTGTATAACGATTACCTGCAACAGGTTTCTTATGGTGAGGCAGAGAGAGAGTTCAAGGAGGACATGGTCATTGAAGTTATGCAAACCATTAGCCCACTCTTGGTAACGGTACACCATTCCACAGAAAGGACAGAATTTGTAGTAGGTTGAAATATCTGCAGATACAGAATGTAAATTAAATGGTTTGGTATCTTTTTCATAATTAAAATAAAATAAAAAATGTAAGTAACTATTATCCACCTTGGACAATTCCTGTAGTTGTAAGAATTTTCGCTTTACGTGTAATGCAGACAGGATCACTGAGCAATGTGCGGTCTGAGCAGTGGTAGCACATTGTCTCATCAGGGATTAGGTGTTTTGGAAATTCCTTATAGTCTGAAGAAAGCCTCAAATGACTGGGAATAGTAGATGGTAGCTTTTTATTCATTAAGATGTATTCTACTATGCTCTTTACTTTAGCAATGTCCTTTGGAGGGTAATTCTCACTTTCATCACTTTCCTCCATCGCTGCTGCCTGAAATTCTTCAGCGCTTTCAGTGCTCCGAACTTTTCGGAAGAGTTCAGGGTGAATTTGAAAGAGGTGCCATTTTGCTATGTATTTATGGGTACATGATCTCTGGGTTTTTGCATAGGGACAGTGCCATGAATTCTTCTTGGTGTCATATGATACCATAACTCTGCCCAGTCTACTATAATATGATATATTAGGCTCGTAGACCGATATGAACCTTTTTGTTGGTGGGACTCCAATCTTGGATTCAACTGCCAGCCGTCGGTGGTTTGCCGTCTCAGGAATGTCAGGTGCTTGCAGCGGGAGGTTGTTTCGTTAGCGCTTCCGCTTTCGTTAGTGAAGTTCTTTTGCTGAACGTTTGTAGATCCCGTCGTGTTCTTCAAGCTATGTCGTTTGAGCACTGTGCTGATAGGCTGACGTAAGAAAACAGGACACAAAATATACAAGGCAAAAGTGCAAAGCACGGAGCTCTAGGCAAAGGCGGTCCGAACCGCAGCAAAGCAGGAGGTCGACATGTCCAAATAGACCAAATCAGAAACTAAGCAGAGAAAAACGGCATCTGTAGAGAAAGAAAACAGATGGAACAGGTGGTTTGCAAGCACAGGTACGTCTGCTGCAAGTACAGCGCCGTCAGGAGACAGGGGTTGCTGGCCCATTCCCCAAGCTCGGTGGCTGGACATCACCGTCCTGGAGTACGGCCGATAGAAAACGGCGGCTGACGGCTGAATTTTTGAAAAAGAACAAAAAATGAAATATTTTTAAAAAATAACAAAAAATCAAATTTTTTTTAAAAATAAAAAAAATCGAAATTTTTTGAAAAATAACAAAAATAAAATTTTTTTGAAAAATCACCAAAAAATGAATTTTTTGAAAAATCACCAAAAATGAAAATTTTATGAAAAATCACAAAAAATGATTTTTTTTCTAAAAATCACAAAAAAATGAAAAATTTGTGAAAAAATAACAAAAAATGAAATTTTTTCGAAAAATAAAAAATGATAATTTTTTGAAAAATAACAAAAATTTAATTTTTTCTAAAAATCACCAAAAATGAACAATTTTTGAAAAATAACAAAAAATAAAATTTTTGAAAAATCACAAAAAATGAAAATTTTTTGAAAAATCGCAAAAAATCACAAAAAATGAAATTTTTTCGAAAAATCAAAAAAATGAATATATTTTGAAAAATCGCAAAAAATCACAAAAAATGAAATTTTTTCGAAAAATCAAAAAAATGAATATATTTTGAAAAATCGCAAAAATCACAAAAAATGAACATTTTTTAAAAAATAACAAAAAATGAAATTTTTTGAAAAATAACAAAAAATCACAAAAAATTAAAAATTTTTGAAAAATCGCAAAATATGAAATTTTTTTGAAAAATCGCAAAATATGAAATTTTTTTGAAAAATCACAAAAAATGAAAATTTTTTGAAAAATCACAAAAATTTAATTTTTTTGAAAAATCGCAAAAAATGAAAATTTTTTGAAAAATCGCAAAAATCACAAAAAATGAAATTTATTTGAAAAATCACAAAAAATCACCAAAAATGACATTTTTTTATATATCGCAAAAAATGAGAATTTCTTGAAAAATCGCAAAAAATCACAAAAAATTAAATTTTTTTGAAAAATCGCAAAATATGAAAATTTTTTGAAAAATCGCAAAAAATCACAAAAAATGAAAAATTTTGAAAAATCACAAAAAATTAAATTTTTTTGAAAAATCGCAAAATATGATTTCTTTTTGAAAAATCGCAAAAAATCACAAAAAATGAAAATTTTTGAAAAATCGCAAAAAATGAATTTTTTGAAAAATCACAAAAAATGAAATTTTTTGAAAAATCGCATAAAATCACAAAAAATTAAAATTTTTTGAAAAATCTCAAAAAAATCACAAAAATTGAAATTTTTTTGAAAAATCACAAAAAATCACAAAAATTGAAATTTTTTTTAAAAAATCACAAAAAATGAAAATTTTTTTAAAAATCGCAGAAAATCACAAAATATGAACATTTTTTGAAAAATCACAAAAAATTAAATTTTTTTGAAAAATTGCAAAAAATGAAAATTTTTTGAAAAATCGCAAAAGATGAACATTTTTTGAAAAGTCGCATAAAATCACAAAAAATTAAAATTTTTGGAAAAATCGCAGAAAAATTAAAATTTTTTGAAAAATCACAAAATATCACAAAAATTGAAAATTTTTTGAAAAATCACAAAAAATTACAATTTTTTAAAAATCGCAGAAAATCACAAAAAATGAAATTTTTTTGAAAAATCGCAAAATATGAAAATTTTTTGAAAAATTACAAAAAATGAAAATTTTTTTAAAAATCGCAAAAAATCACAAAAAATGAAAATTTTTTAATTATCGCAAAAAATGAAAATTTCTTGAAAAATCGCAAAAAATCACAAAAAATAAAATTATTTTGAAAAATCGCAAAATATGAAATTTTTTTGAAAAATCGCAAAAAATCACAAAAAATGAAAAATTTTTGAAAAATCACAAAAAATTAAATTTTTTTGAAAAATCGCAAAATATGATTTCTTTTTGAAAAATCGCAAAAAATCACAAAAAATGAAAATTTTTGAAAAATCGCAAAAAATGAAAATTTTTTGAAAAATCACAAAAAATTTCATTTTTTGTGATTTTTCAAAAAATGAAAATTTTTTGAAAAATCTCAAAAAATCACAAAAATTGAAAATTTTTTGAAAAATCACAAAAAATCACAAAAATTGAAAAAAAATTTTAAAAATCACAAAAAATGAAAATTTTTTTAAAAATCGCAGAAAATCACAAAATATGAAAATTTTTTGAAAAATCACAAAAAATGAAACTTTTTTGAAAAATCGCAAAATATGAAAATTTTTTGAAAAATCACAAAAAATGAAAATTTTTTGAAAAATCACAAAAAATGAAATTTTTTTGAAAAATTGCAAAAAATGAAAATTTTTTGAAAAATCGCAAAAGATGAACATTTTTTGAAAAGTCGCATAAAATCACAAAAAATGAAAATTTTTGGAAAAATCGCAGAAAAATTAAAATTTTTTGAAAAATCACAAAATATCACAAAAATTGAAAATTTTTTGAAAAATCACAAAAAATTACAATTTTTTAAAAATCGCAGAAAATCACAAAAAATGAAATTTTTTTGAAAAATCGCAAAATATGAAAATTTTTTGAAAAATCACAAAAAATGAAAAATTTTTGAAAAATCGCAAAATATGAAATTTTTTTGAAAAATCGCAAAAAATCACAAAAAATGAAATTTTTTCGAAAAATCAAAAAAATGAATATATTTTGAAAAATCGCAAAAAATCACAAAAAATAAACATTTGTTAAAAAATAACAAAAAATGAAATTTTTTGAAAAATAACAAAAAATCACAAAAAATTAAAAATTTTTGAAAAATCGCAAAATATGAAATTTTTTTGAAAAATCGCAAAATATGAAATTTTTTTGAAAAATCACAAAAAATGAAAATTTTTTACAAAATCACAAAAATTAAATTTTTTTGAAAAATCGCAAAAAATGAAAATTTTTTGAAAAATCGCAAAAATCACAAAAAATGAAATTTATTTGAAAAATCACAAAAAATCACCAAAAATGAAATTTTTTTTAATTATCGCAAAAAATGAAAATTTCTTGAAAAATCGCAAAAAATCACAAAAAATTAAATTTTTTTGAAAAATCGCAAAATATGAAATTTTTTGAAAAATCACAAAAAATGAAAAATTTTTGAAAAATCACAAAAATAACAATTTTTTGAAAAATCACAAAAATGAACATTTTTTGAAAAATCGCAAAAGATGAAAATTTTTTGAAAAATCGCAAAAAACACAAAAAATTAAAAAATTTTGAAAAATCACAAAAAATGAAAATTTTTTGAAAAATCACAAAAATGAAATTTTTTTTAAAAATCGCAAAAGATGAACATTTTTTGAAAAGTCGCATAAAATCACAAAAAATGAACATTTTTTTAAAAATCGCAAAAAAATTAAAAATTTTTGAAAAATCACAAAAAATCACAAAAATTTAAAATTTTTTGAAAAAACACAAAAAATGAAAAAAAATTTAAAAATCGCAGAAAATCACAAAAAATGAAATTTTTTTGAAAAATCGCAAAATATGAAATTTTTTTGAAAAATCACAAAAATTTTTTTTGAAAAATCGCAAAATATGAAAATTTTTTTAAAAATCGTAAAAAATCACAAAAATGAACATTTTTTGAAAAATCACAAAAAATGAAAATTTTTGGAAAAATCACAAAAAATGAAATTATTTTGAAAAATCGCAAAATATGATTTTTTTTTGAAAAATCGCAAAAAATCACAAAAAATGAAAAATTTTTGAAAAATAACAAAAAATGAAAATTTTTTGAAAAATCACAAAAATGAACATTTTTTGAAAAATCGCGAAATATGAATTTTTTTGAAAAATCGCAATAAATCACAAAAAATGAAAATTTTTGAAAAATCACAAAAAATTAAAAATTTTTGAAAAATCACAAAAATGAACATTTTTTTAAAAATCGCAAAAGATGAAAATTTTTTGAAAAATCGCAAAAAACACAAAAAATTAAAAATTTTTGAAAAATCACAAAAAATGAAAAATTTTTGAAAAATGACAAAAATGAACATTTTTTGAAAAGTCGCATAAAATCACAAAAAATGAAAAAATTTTTAAAAATCGCAAAAAAATTAAACATTTTTGAAAAATCACAAAAAATCACAAAAATTGAAAATTTTTTGAAAAAACAAAAAATGATAAAATTTTTAAAAATCGCAGAAAATCACAAAAAATGAATTTTTTTTGAAAAATCGCAAAATATGAATCGCAAAATATGAAAATTTTTTGAAAAATCGCAAAAAATCACAAAAATTTTAAATTTTTGATAAATCACAAAAAATGAACATTTTTTGAAAAATCACAAAATGAAATCATTTTGAAAAATCGCAAAATATGATTTTTTTTTGAAAAATCGCAAAAAATCACAAAAAATGAAAAATTTTTGAAAAATAACAAAAAATGAAAATTTTTTGAAAAATCACAAAAATGAACATTTTTTGAAAAATCGCAAAATATGAAATTTTTTTGAAAAATCGCAAAAAATCACAAAAAATGAAAAATTTTTGAAAAATCACAAAAAATTTAAATTTTTTGAAAAATCACAAAAATGAACATTTTTTTAAAAATCGCAAAAGATGAAAATTTTTTGAAAAAATCTTGAAAAATCATAAAAAAATCTTGAAAAATCACCAAAAATCATGAAAAATGAAAAATTCACCAAAAATCATGAAAAATTATCTGTACAAACAGTAAAAAATATGTAGTGCAAAAAAATGACAGTGCAAATACAACGACAGTACAAATAACAGACAAATAAAATGACAATGTGAAATTGACAGCGATATGTACAATGAATAGGTGTCCACATAGTTGTAGGCAGTGTTGTTTCAAGTATGGATTGGCTAAAAGTCAGTGCATTCTACATATCGATGTTGTGCAGTGAGGGTATGGAAGAGTCTGTGTGTTGTGTATTAAGTGTTAATCAGCCTGATAGTCTGAGGGAACAAATTTTTCTTTAGCCGGCTGGTGCGTGACCAGATGCTGCGGAACCATCTGCCTGAGGGTAGCAGACGGTTTTGTCTGTATAATTGCACATGTTAAACTAATTTAAATTAGAAGTCCACTAAATGTTCATTAACTAAAGTCACAGCAAAAGGTGCTACAATTAATGTAGAAATGCCAAAGTTCCACTGCTTTTTCTGTGACAACTGTAGGGCTCGTCCAGGGATTGAACCCAGGACCTTTCGCATCCTAAGCGAGAATCATACCCAACGAGCCCTGAAGAAAGACCCTGCAGTGCCAAAAAAAATTCTTACTTTTTTATAAATACTTTTTGTTCTTGTTGTTTTTAGTATGTGCCACCTGGGTTGCCTTTGATGCAGTTCCTTTTAAGTTGGCTGTGCAGCACAATCCAGTGTGACCTTCAAAAGCTAGGTTCATACCCGTAGGTCAAAAAGACATGACAATGGAAAACTCTTCAGAGAAGCTGTTTTGTCATTAGGTGTACACACCAGATCGTCTGAATGCAATATGGTATAGGGATCCTTAAGTGCTGTTTTCTAGGTTAAAAGAACGTCCGGAGTCATACAACAGATATGGCAAATGCTAGTATTGGCCCAGTGGCCTAATGGATAAGGCATCACTCTTTGAAGTTGGGGATTGTGGATTCAAGTCCTGTTTGGGTTGTGTTTGTTAGGTTACATTTAAGTTGTTTGAAAAAATCCTGACTTGTCTACTCAAAGCTTAGGTGTGATGATCTATGGGCAATAGTTAGCTTCCAATTCTCAGACTTGCTGCACACTTCAATTAGGATTCATCCAATCTTGCTTGAATCTCACTGTCATGTTACAAACCTAAAAGGTTCCGCTAAGCTCTGGGAATGGAGATCTTGACTTCAAGTACCCCGTGGCTCTCAATTGACGGTCTCATGTTAGGTGGATGATGATGAAATGCAAACTAGCTGCAGAAAGGTTGTGATTTCAAGTTAATGAGAGTTAAAGTCAAGACCAGTCACACTATACACTAGAACCATACCCCAGAACCGATGAGACACGAATGTGAATGATTGCAGAAAGAAAATGTTTGGCCATTAGTTCTTATTTGATAGAATGCAAACTGTCATCGAGATCCTAAAGTGCAGTTTTCCATGCGGTAGCATCTTGTTGAAGGCGTACAAGAGATCCTTGATAGAAGATTGGTGACATGGCCCAGTGGCCTAATGGATAAGGCATCAGCCTCCGGAGCTGGGGATTGTGGGTTCAAGTCCCACCTGGGTCGTTTTTGAAAATCTCCCTTTAACTTGAGATCAGTGTTTGGTGGATGAAACACAGTAGCTGTGAAAACCTTCTTGAGATGTGTTTGCGTGTCATTAACTTCCTTGATTGGCATTCCATACTACCTGTTATGACTAAAAGGGTAACGACATACCTAACGCAAATGGCAATTTTGAAGCATGCATGGTGCCTACAGAGAAGAGACTGTGTACAAACACAAAGATGATGCTTACATATTAAGCTGGTACGTTGTTCAAGATCCATAAACAATTCTAACGACTGAATCATTAACGCTCCTTTTTTGTCTGTATTATTGTACAGGGCAGACTAATTTAGATCAGAAATCCACTAAATCTTCATTAACTAAAGTTGCTACAACTAACACAGAAACACCAAAGCATCACTGCTTTTCTGTGGAAGATGTAGGGCTCATTCAGGATTTGAACCCAAGACCTCTCACACCCAAAGCGAGAATCATACCCCTACACCAATGAGCCCAGTAGAAACACTCTGCAGTTTCAAAAAAAATTTCTGTAAAATCGGTCCAATCTACTTTTTGTTCATGTAGTTTTTGTTATGTGTGTCAGCAACTCCCTGGATTCATGTTACAGTTCACAGGCAGTATAGAAACAGCATAGTGGCCTAATGGATAAGGCATCAGCCTTCGAAGCTGGGGATTGTGGGTTCGAGTCCCACCTGAGTTGTCTTTGACGCAGTTCCTTTTAAGTTGGCTGTGCAGCACAATCCATTGTGGCTTTCAAAAAGCTAGGTTCATACCCTTAGGTCAAAAAGACATGACAATTGAAAACTCTTCAGAGAAGCTGTTTTGTCATTAGGTGTACGCACCAGATCGTCTGAATGAAATATGGTATAGGGATCCTAAAGTGCTGTTTTCTGAGTTACAAGAACTTCCTAAACCGTACAACAGATATGGCAAATGCTAGTATTGGCCCAGTGGCCTAATGGATAATGCATCAGCGTTCGAAGCTGGGAATTGTGGGTTTAAGTCCCATTTGGGTTGTGTTTGTTGGGTTAAATATAAATTGTGTGGAAAAAATCCTCACTTGTCCCCTCAAACCTTAGGCGTGATGATCTGAGGTCAATAGTTAGCTTCAAATTCTCAGACTTGCTGCACACTTCAATAAAGATTTATCCAATCTTGCTTAAATTATCCAATCACTTTACAAACATCAAAGGTTCTGAAAAGCTCTGGTAATGGAGATCTTGACTTCAAGTACCCCGTGGCTTTCAACTAATGGTCTCATGTTAGGTGGATGATAATGAAATGCAAACAAGAAAATAGCTGCAGAAAGGTTGTGATTTCATGTTAATGAGAGTGGCCTTGTGGATAAGGCATCAGCCTCTGGAGTTGGGTATTGTGGGTTCAAGTCCCATCTAAGTTGTCTTTGAAGGACCACTATAGATTTAATTACAGATCATTTCAACCAATCATTGCAATGAAAAAAAAACTGATGCATCAACACATCAAAGCACTCTCTTGCTGACATCAGGGCTTTCCTGTTGCAGTCGGGTGTGCACGTCTCCAACACCACTATAAGACGATACTATAGACATCAAAGCCCTGTAGGCCTTCCTAGAAAAACAACTGCAAGGCAAGGAAAATGAACAGGTATTGTGTATTATCATCTTGTCAAATCAAGTATTTCAGCAACACTTATGTCAAATTGTTAATAAAATGAATTAATAAATTATTGTATGTGTTTGTTGTATAGTGCTGCACTTAAAACGATTGACGAAAAACTGCACAAGGACAATGAGCGATCTGCTAAAAAGATTCAGAGTGAGCTTCTGTTTAGAATACAGTTAAAAGCATCAGTCTGCAATATTAGAAAACCAGTAAAACAACTCAGGTGGACCTATGGAAAAGCCAGGTAAGCCATTTTGAACAATGCCATGATGAAAAGATTTATTTATTTACATTAATCCATGCATCTCTTTATTTAGGCTATTTGCTTTATACGAGCTTACATGTCCTACAAATTTATTAATAGGACATACCCTATTAATAAACTGCCATGTTGTGAAACCGAAAGCAAAGTATCCAGTAAAAATTCATGTCTGGGGAGCCATATTCCATCAGGGACCTGGACCGCTAGTTGTGCTAGAAGGTTAGTTCAAATCTCTTTAATATGATTGAATCGTTTCTTTGCAGTTTCTTTATTTATATATATATATTTTTTCTATTTTCAGGAATTATGGACAGATGTTTTTACGAAGACACTATAATAAAATTCAATCAGGCTCCATACGTAAAACAACACTTTAAGAACCATATCACTTCTTCCAAGGTAGATACAGTATGTAGGCCTACTGTACCAACTGTGTGTGTGTGTGTGTGTGTACATGTTCACTGATGTGTGTGTGTGTGTGTGTGTGTTTGCACACGTTCACAGCTGTGTGTGTTGAACTTTTTTATCAATCTTGATGATTATTGAATAATGAATAAAGTTAACACATTGCTTAAAGGGCACATAGTTTACCCCTTTTTATGATTTAACATTATTATTATGGTTCTTCTGAGTGTGCCAGTTTAGGTTCAGTTCAAAACACAATCCAGATTTTTTTATTATAATGTGTTATAATGTGTCATTTTAAGGGCGTGTACACAGCTTGCTGTTTTACATTTACATTTATTCATTTAGCAGACGCTTTTATCCAAAGCGACTAAAAAATGAGGACAAGGAAGCAATTTTCACAACTATAAGAGCAACAATAAATAAGTGCTGTAGGCAAGTTTCAGGTCTGTAAAGTCTAAGAAGGAAAGCATTAGTAATGTAAGAATTTAAAAATTGTTTTATTTTTTTTGAGTACAGTTAGTGGTATAGCTAGAGGCAATTGCAAATTAGGAAGTGAAGAGGAGACTAAATAGTTGAGTTTTAAGTCGTTTCTTGAAGACAGCAAGTGACTCTGCCGTTCTGTTGCAGTAAGGGAGTTCATTCCACCAACTGGGCAGATTGAATGCGAGAGTTCGGGAAAGTGATTACTTCCCTCTTTGGGATGCAACCACGAGGCGACGTTTATTCACAGAACGCAAGTTTCTTGAGGGCATATAAATCTGCAGAAGTGGGAGCAGATAAGAGGGAGCAAAGCCAGAGGTTGCTTTGTAGGCAAACATCAGAGCTTTGAATTTGATGCGAGCAGCAACTGGCAGCCAGTGCAAACGGGTGAGTAGCTGAGTGACATGTGCTCTTTTCAATTCATTAAAGACCACTCGTGCTGCTGCGTTCTGGAGTAGCTGAAGGGGCATGTTGCTTCACATGAAAATTAGTTCCAAATTCAGTCGGTCGGTGAGTAAATGAATATGATAAATGAGAACACACAGGCATGTGCGTATAGAGATACAATGTAATGCTGTACAGTAACGTGTCATTTGTTTGTTTCAGTTGTCTTTATTTGAATGGTTTCGTGAGGATGTGATCGTGTGCTTTATCTGCCTGATTCCCTCTGAAGTGGGCGGGTTGTGTGACGTTCGATTTGGGGGACATTATGGGGGCGGGGTTTGCGTGACGTGCTGCGAGCTACTAGCCCGAGAGTGGAAACACAACATGATTTCGGCCTCACTGCTTAACCTCCTGGGCAATTGGCCCACCGCGATTAAATCCCTGGCCTCACCTCACAGCCTCGAAGTCCAATGCGCTATCCATTGCACCACAGAGCCTGAGTGCTCTCCTGCCTCAAGCACTATTGCACAGAAAGCACTTTTTGATACTCTCTGGCCCATAAAAGCACAGCTCACTGCGGACAAGGTGTAACCCCTCTTAGTTCGTATATGTTTTTTATAATGATCACGCGGAAGCAGTTTACCTGAACAAGTTCACTTTATAGTGTTCTTCAAAAGAAAACAGGGCTCCACACAGACAATAAGTGTACCAGGGCTGGTCATCAGAAAAAGTCACTCTCAACAGCTCTTGAACAATAAGTGAACTCACAAAATGGCCGGCTGACTCCACCCATTATACCCCCTTTCTCACCTGTAGGTGTCTGTTTTTTCCCATGATGTATTACACAGTTAAACAGTGAACATAGGATTTTGATTTAATTAGAACAGATATTTTTAACAAAAACAAGCATTTTGACACCATTCATACTTAATTAACAGTTTCATTTTTTCCCCCGTTACATTCTCCCCCACTGAATGTGACAAAATGCGACAACCTTAGAAAACACAAAAATGCAGAAATTAACCTAGAATTGCCGTTCTTAGCACAAAGCTTTTGATCCGTTTTATCTGTTCAAATCAAGAACTGATAGGAAAAAGTGCTGCGCATATCACTCATCCTGATCATGACCCAAATGAAGTGCCTTTAACACATCACACTTGCAATTCATTTCACTTGTTTTCTACAAAGACAGATACAAAAAAAAAACGTTTCTGACATATCAATGTTTCAAACTAACAATTGAAAAGGACCATTTTCCCAGACTTTGTTTTCTTGAACTAAACAAGGTCTGTTGACTCATGGAAGAAATAAGGCGATTTACTGGCTTCAACAATCTGCCAAACCTTGATCTGCGACCCGGTAACTCAGTGCTATCCACATTACCATTAGGAACAAAACCAGGATCGCAGGCATTAGATGTTTCAGGTCCGTCCTGAAGAATCATAGAATCCATTGAAGTATTCTCAGAACCCGCATTATGCGATGGCACATCAACAATTTCAGCTGAGTTGGAAATGTCACACAACTCATTCATCTGAGAAACATTGTCAGCTACGACAAGACCATCACCATTGTCCATTGAATCATCAGAACTTACTGAGCATCCATCAGAAACGCCATCATCTACAGAAATCACACTCCCATCATCATTTGTCCCCACAGCGTCACATACAGGGAGAAAATTGACACACAAAAGCAGGTTTCTGTGCACAACTTTGACTTGATCAGACACAGGGTGTTTTATTTTGTAAATGTGAGTTTTAGGATCGCAATCAACCACAGTATACACTACACTGTCCCACTTGTCTGAGAGTTTACGTTTGCCACGCTCGCTCTTGTTGGCTAAAAGAACCCTATCACCGACTTCAATATTCACACCCTTATTTCTGCGATTGTATACGCGGGCTTGGTGAGACTGTTCTTTAGAAGCATTAGTCTTTGCAACAGCGAGAGCATCCTTCAAGTCCCTACTCAGAGACTCAACGTACTTGGGAAGAGCAACATTCAAATCATCCCTCAACACACTCTTAAAGATGACATCAATCGGTAGTCTTGGGACACGGCCGAACATTAGATAGAAGGGAGGAAATCCGGTAGTCTCATGTGAGGTACAATTGTAAAGAAAAGTCAATGTGTGAAGCATCTGAGGCCAGTCATGCTTTGGTCGAGGCTCAAGAGTTCTGATCATATTTCCCAATGTTCGGTTGAATCGCTCAGCGGTGCCATTCCCCATTGGGTGATATGGGGTAGTTTGAGACTTCTTAACCCCTGAGAACTCAAGCAAGTGTCTGATTAGCTCGCTACAGAAATTGGCACCCTGATCAGAATGAACACGCTCTGGGAAACCATAGTAGCAGAAATAGTTATCCCAGAGCTTCTTTGCCACCGACCTAGCAGATTGGTTTGAACAACAGAAGGCATGGGCAAGTTTAGTAAAATGGTCGGTGACCACTAATACGTCAACTGATTTATTTCGTGAATCCTCTGCCGTCCAAAAGTCAATGCAGACCAATTCAAGTGGAGCAGAGGTCTTAACACTTTCCAGTAAAGCCCGTCCCTCTGGCTCCGGTGTCTTCGCAAGCACACAACGACTACACACTTTCACATACTCACGTACATCCTGCTCAATACCTGTCCAATAAAAACGCTGACGGCAAAGGTGAAGAGAACGATACTGCCCTTGGTGTCCAGCCTCATTGTGACAACCCCTCAACACTTCATCTTTGAGTGACGAAGGCACTACAAATTGGAAACGTTTATGATGTGTCAAAGGATCTTTTGAAACACGATACAGGACACCGTCAGCCAAGGATAGTTTGTCCCACTGCTTTAAAAGCTTCCGTACAGCACTAGGCTCTCCCATACGCACACGCCTGGAAGGCCTACGTTTCTGGTCAACATAGAACATCACCCTCTGCAAATGTTCATCCTGGAGTTGACTGTCTCTTAGTTCTTGGTGAGAGTATGAGGGAAGAGCATCAAATCCAACCTCTGTGATTTGTTGGACAAATCCAACCAAAGGAATAGTTCGCATTCTCGTCGCATCATCCCAAGAAAGATGATTGGAGAAAACAGCAGCCACCTCAGCATTCGAAAAACTACCCAGCCCATCCACGTCTGGAGCAACCCCCATCCGATCACAAGCATCCGCCGAGACCTCCACACTGCCGACCACTCGCTGACAGGCATTGGACAATCTGAAAAGATCCTGGACAGTAGCGCAAGTATAATTTCTTGACTCTGCAATAAGCTTTTCATAAGGTTCCCTGACTATGCGATGGCTAACCCGACTGTCAACAAAAGGTTGCCTACTCAAAGTGTCAGCTATTGTGTTCTTCGACCCTGGAACATATTTGATGTCAAACTCAAAGGCAGCGAGTTTAGCCACCCACCTTTGTTCACAGGCGTCGAGCCTAGGTTTGGTCAAAATGTGCGTCAATGGGTTATTATCTGTCCAAGCTGTGAACCGATGCCCTTTTAGCCAGTGGCTAAACTTGTCACATACAGCCCACTTAAGCGCGAGGAACTCAAGACGATGTGCTGGATATCTGGCTTGTGCTCTGGACAGTGATCTACTCGCAAACGCAATGGGCCGAGCCCTGTTCTCTCCAGGACTCAGTTGCGAAAGCACAGCACCCAACCCTTCAGTTGATGCATCAGTGGCAAGAATAAAAGGTCTAGAAAAGTCAGGGTGTGCAAGGACTACATTAGACAGAAGGGCTTCTTTCAATGCAGACAAAGCTGCCTCACATGCTGGAGACCAATCATCGGGAGTAAGCTTTCTAGTTATAGAAACCCCTCTGCGTCCCACTCCTCTGGCCTTCCTAACTCCACTAGTCAAAGCAAAAAGTGGCCGTGCAAGGGACGAACAATTCTCAATGAACCTTTGGTACCACATGACGAGACCAAGAAAGGACTGAATTCTCTTAACCGACGGGGTTGCACCATCAGGGCACATTAAATCTGCAGAAGTAATATTAGCAATTGCTTCAACTTTACTAGGGTCCGTTGACACACCCTCTTCTGTGATTAAATGACCAAGAAATTTTACAGAGCGTCTTAAAAAATTACATTTTTTGGAGACAATTTCAAATTGTGCTTTTTCAACATTCCGAAAACCATTTCGAGCCTCTGTAGTGCAACCTCTTCACTGGGTGCAAATACCATTAAATCATCCAAGTAGCACAACAGAGACAAGAAATTTTGATCCCCAAAAATCTTAGTCATCATTCTCATGAAACTCGCAGGTGAGTTACAGAGGCCTTGCGGTAGCCTGTTATATTCGTGCAACCCTACCGGCGTCGTGAATGCTGTGTACTTTTTGTCATCTTCATGCAGTGGAACATTATAGAATCCAGAAGTTAAGTCCATCGTACTAAAAAATGAATTGCCACCGAGTGCCGCAAGACAATCCTCCTGATGGGGCAAAGGGTGCGCATCTTTCACAGTACACGCGTTAAGCCAACGAAAGTCCGTGCAAATGCGCAAATCGCCATTCTTTTTCCAGCACAAAACCAAAGGCGATGCAAATTCGCTAACGGACTTTCGAATTATGCCCCTCTCCTCCATTTCATTAAGAGCGACGCGCAACTTCTGATACTGCGAAGGGGGGACTCGCCTAAAAGGTAAGCGAAATGGTCTTTCGTCAACTAGGCGAATTCTGTGCACAAAGTCCCTAACTTCGCCACAGTCAAGAGAATGTCTAGAAAAAATGGATTCGTATTCAAGCACTAAATCACACAGCTTCGCCTTCCAAAAATCTGAAACTTCACATGCTTCCAAGTCAACAGACTCCAAACCGCACTTTTGAAGTCTGCTGCTAGGTGCATCGGATCTATCTGGCTCAACTGCTGACTGCTGAACACAAAGCCGCACAGTAGACTCAGACGCCGCTTCGCACACATCCTCTAAAGCGATACAAGGATAAACGTCAGCTACTTTAGTGTTTCGCCTCAGCGTTACTGGCTTGTCGCTAGGATTAATCAACTTTAGTGGTATCCAACCGTCGCCCCAAAGAGGAGAAACTACACGACCAACTAAAACTTTTTTAGAAGCAGAATGGACTCTAGATGGTTCCACCATCACAGTACTGCCTACCTGGCCACATGACTTAGCGGGTAGTTTCCCCCAGACAAGATGTTCCTGACCAGGCGAAAGCGTGACTGCACTATGAAGTTTTACTGTACCGACAACATCCGGAACTGTTTCACCCCTCCAGCGACGTATACCAGCCAGCATCGACAAAAACTCGTCACCCTCTGAACTAGGTCCACTGGGGGTTGAAATCAATTCCCAATATCTGTCAGAACCCTTCAGTCTGTGGACGAGATACTTAATGACATTCGTCCCCAAAATTAGGTCATCATCTTGGCCTGGAACGACAAGACATGGGACAATAACATCACAGCCATAAACATCCAGTTTAAGTTCAACTACACTCTTTGGGAACACTCGTTTGCCACCACATCCTATTATGATGACATCAGTTTCTTTTTCCGTAACAGTATCCAGGACACCATGTTCCCTTAGCTTAGTGACTACCGAATCACTCAGCGTACAAGCCATAGAGCCGGTGTCCAACATGGCGCTAACAGTGAGTGAGTCATTAATAAGAACAGGTGTGTAGAAGAGTGTATCTGAGCAAGCTATACGTTGTGTATTCTGAAAGACGACTTTCTGAGAGTCGGGACAAAGATTCTTAAACGAGAGAAACAAAGCTTCGAAATCAGTATCCACCTCGAGGGAATTTTCTGCAACACCCACACTCCCCCTCTCCGAATGCGGGTGTTTCAGTTTTCCTGATCGCCAGGTGAATCTGAAGAAAACCGTGTAGTAGCGAATTTCTTTGTACAGTCTCGTTTGGAATGACCAGCAGTATGGCACCTAAAGCACAAACGATGAGTTTTACAATGGTCAATTGTAGTGTGCGCTGTGTCACCACAAATTCTACAGTTTTTTCGCCCAACTGCATTCATTTCTCGCATTTTACCTGCAGGCACATACTCTGAAACGCTCTCTTCCTTCTTTTTCAAAATGTCAATCAGCTGTGTCAGCATATCAGCCATCCGATTCAAACTAGACTCATCTTTTGTATCGGGTTTTGAGTCATTAGGTACGCTGGGTCCCTGCTTAAAACATGCTAGCACAGGCTCAGGACCAGCATTAACATGTTCGCAGCTGTGCAAAGAAATCTGCGCGTTCTGACCGATCGCATATTCGTTTGTAATTGCTCTCGACTTGCTGTCACGCTGGAAACTGTCTAATAGCTCCTGAACATCCTTTGCGGTCCATTTTTCTAATGGCCGCACTTTAAAAGTACGCGCTAAATCAGTGTCTGGACAATTTCGCACAAACATCATTGCAACTTCAGAACTCAAATTGTCCATACACCTACCCTGAGCCCTGAGACACTCGTCAGCAATGTCTGCTGCTTTATTCAGTCGCAGCCAGTAGTCAACAGGGTTCTCGCCGTATCTAGGTAACGTGCCGTAAAAATCAGCAAGTGGCATACTAGAATATGACACGTTACTGAAATGTTGCTTAAGTATGCTGTATATCAAATTTGGCTGTGATTTGTAGTCTAACGTAGGGTTACTGCGCAAAGTTACTTTTACAACATCTCTTGCCCTACCCATAAGATGGCTGATTATTTCGTCTGCTTGATTAGGAATGTCAACATTTCTTTTTTGTAGGTAGAGCTGCATCATGTCAACCCATTCTTGGACATCGCATCTACCCAGATTGTCGCCCCTAAACACAGGCGGTTCTTTTTCACCTGATTTCAAGATGACATTCAGCTGTGATAAATCAAGATTAGCACATTGGGAACTCGAAGTGCTATTCTTGTTACAGCTCCCAGCGAATCCACCCTCTGATAGAAGTTTAGCAGTAACTGATTCACCAATTTTTCGACCCAATTCCTCAACTAAAACATTAAGATCGCCCACATCACGATCACTAGATGTTCCCAATTTACCTGGCTTAGGAGTAGACGTGACACGGAAAGGAAAGTTTGGTTGACATCATGCGCCATGAAATTCTCTTTCACTGAATGGTCATCGGACTTAACTTTCATTCCACTCTGCCCCAATTTAGCATTAGAATATTGCATCAGGTATTTTCCCCGCCCAGCCCCGAACAACCAGCTATCTGCACCACCCTCAGCCATTTGAAAATACTTTTATCATGAAACTCAAAAAGTAAATAAACTAATCAGGAAAGATTCAGTCAATAACAGTCACTTAGCTGCAGTCCGTCGATATCCCCGTTGCTCAAAGGCTGGTCAGAAAAGAAAGTTTTCTTTTCTTTTTTTTTCAATCGCAATAACGTCCTTAAACAGCAGGCAAATCGTCCATCAGAACCCCGCGGTGTTTCAGATGCACTCCGCCAGTCTCTCGATGGTTTTCACGCGAACCCAAAAGCCTGCGACGTCACACTTTCTCCTCGTTAGTCCCTCGTTGATTTTCACGTGAAGCTGGAAAGCCGCGACGGCTCCGTCACACTCGCTCCTCGCCTCTCCCTCGATGATTTTCACGTGAAGCTGGAAGCCCGCGACGGTCCCGTCACACTCGCTCCTCGCCTCTCCCTCAATGATTTTCACGTGAAGCTGGAAGCCCGCGACGGTCCTGTCACACTCGCTCCTCGCCTCTCCCTCGATGATTTTCACGTGAAGCTGGAAAGCCGCGACGGCCCCGTCACTCTCGCTCCTCGCCTCTCCCTCGATGATTTTCACGTGAAGCTGGAAAGCCGCGACGGCCCCGTCACTCTCGCTTCTCGTCAATCCCTCGATGATCTGCGTTGTGTAGCTTATAAACAGCTCAACCAGCACACTGGTAACCCGAGCCCCACGCCACAGTAATAACACACTGCACTCAGCGTCGCGTCGATCACGAACGGGCTTCACGGCACCATTGTAACCCCTCTTAGTTCGTATATGTTTTTTATAATGATCACGCGGAAGCAGTTTACCTGAACAAGTTCACTTTATAGTGTTCTTCAAAAGAAAACAGGGCTCCACACAGACAATAAGTGTACCAGGGCTGGTCATCAGAAAAAGTCACTCTCAACAGCTCTTGAACAATAAGTGAACTCACAAAATGGCCGGCTGACTCCACCCATTATACCCCCTTTCTCACCTGTAGGTGTCTGTTTTTTCCCATGATGTATTACACAGTTAAACAGTGAACATAGGATTTTGATTTAATTAGAACAGATATTTTTAACAAAAACAAGCATTTTGACACCATTCATACTTAATTAACAGTTTCATTTTTTCCCCCGTTACAAAGGCACTGCTGGGATTCAAACCTTGACAGGGGCTAATTTTTTAATCGAAAAAAGAAAAAAAAAAACTAACTATGGTAGCGCTGCATGTGTGAATGTCTGGACTTGAAATATTAAAGTCCAGTTGGTTAGGCATTACCACACTATGCTATATAAAGCCATCGTCCAAAGACCTCTTGAACGAGCAGCGTTCTTAAGGATTTGAATATTGTTAAGAAACAGACTGCTAAAAATCCTGCTGCGTAAACACTCGTTACTCTTAACAAAAGGCAACCTTGACACCTGTACATTAGGCACTGCTGGGATTTGAACCCAGGATCTCCTGTTTACTAGACAGGCGCTTTGACCAACTAAGCCACAGCACCAACGTTGTAGAAGAGACAAGACGTTTTTGCATACAGAGACTAAAAAAAGACAGCAAGTCTTAAATTGGCAAGCAAAGAGGTTGTTTAACTCTATTTGTCGCAATATTTATTACGCCTCAAAGCTATACAATTTTATTATGCATTCCGGTAAGCTCTATACAAGAAGCACACGCACCACCTGGACTAAGGCGCTGCTGGGATTTGAGCCCAGGATCTCCTGTTTACAAGACAGGCGCTTTGACCAGCTAAGCCACAGCGCCACAAAAATGAAAGTAAGAGACATTTGCCCGATAACAAAAATTAAATAAAAATTAAAATGAATAATAAAAAAAACACTACAAAAACCAGCATGTCAGGATGCAGAAAAGCAAAATTTACTATGCTTTCTACTCAGTTACTTTGCACATGCATAATGAGGCTCTTGTACGACAAATCCAAAAGGCGTGATCTCAACAATAGGTGGTAGTCACTTTTGCCCAAAACCACAGGTTGCCTTCGAGTCATTCCTCAAGTCCACTCGGCCCTGCACCGTTTTCTAATCTCCCTTATTTAAAACAGCTCAATTAAGTCATCGGCTTTATTGTAGAGTACCCCTAGTATCTGAGCCTGCACTGCGCAATGAAAGAAAGAAGCAAAACGGGATGGACAGATGTCTAAAATGTTGGAAACGCACCACTTCTAAGTCAGTGAAGAAAAAGGGCAAAGTCTGCGAATCTGGTGGGACTCAACCCAACAACCTTTGAAAGGCTCAGCCTAGAAGTCCAATGCGCTATTCATTGCACCAAAGAACCACACCTTAAGTCAGTGAAGAAGAAGAGGCAAGCTTGCGACCCTGGTGGGATTCAAGCACACAACCATTGAATGGCTCAGCTCACAGCCTCAAAGTCCAATGCGCTATCCATTGCACCACAGAGCCTGAGTGCTCTGCTGCCTCTAGCACTGTTGCACAGAAAGCACTTTTTGGTATTCTCTGGCCCATGAAAGAACAGCCAACTGCAGACAAGGTACTGCTGGGATTCAAACCCAGGAACTCCTGTTTACTAGACAGTCGCTTTGACCAACTAAAGCACAGTGCCAAATGATGTTGACATAGGCTAATTGTTTAATCGGAAAAAGAGAAAAAAAAAAACTAACAACGGTAGCGCTGCATGCTTGAATGTCTAGACTTGAAATATTAAAGTCCAATTGGTTACGCATTACCACACTATGCTATATAAAGCCATTGTCCAAAGCCCTCTTATACGAGCAGCGTATTTATGGATTCGAGTTTTGTTAGGAACTGACTGCTAAACATGCCGCTGCGTAAACACTCGTAACTCTTAAAGGGCCATGAAACCCCCTCGTTTCAGCAGGGTGTTTTCACACCTCTTCTTTGGAAAAAGTCAGAAAAGTGGGCGTGTCCAGCTCTGTTTAGGGGGGAGTGTCGGAGGAACTAAAGTGGGATGGTGTGGGAGTGTCGATTTGGGCACGCGCGAGTTTCAGAGTCAAAATACACACACACACACACACACATACATACAGGAGAATGTGATGGTGTTTAACCTACATGGACATCTGTAGTCGAATTATTAGCCAAATTATTAAATGGTGGACTTTAACTGCAGTTTGGCTCTTTCATTCAGGGAATTCATTCATGCCCCTCGCGACACACGAGATATTTGATTCGAGGAGCTGCTCTAAGCGTGTATTTTTCATGCAATGTTTGATACCGCACGGCGAATGAGAGAAAAAAACCCTCTGCATTTCCCAGAAACTTAGATGCACACGACAGGTAGTGTCAGAAAGCCGCGCGTGTTATTCCGGTCACTAAATGCGGTAAAAACCCTACACGAGGTTAAAGTTTGGTTGTGGTGCTAACGTGTTTACACTCGGTGCAATAGTTTGTTAGATACGAACAAACTGAATAAACAAAGAGCACTGGTCGCTCACTTACCAAATCTGTAGAGACAGGACAATCACCAGCAACTAGAGCCGCGTCTTTATGAAGAGAATACTACAAACGATTCCAGATCCCAGCGTTTGCAGATGAGAACAGCTCTCAGGTAAACAATAATCCTCCTTAGACACGTAAGTTATTGTTGTCGCGCGTCGCGTACACTGTTAATCCACACGTGAGTCTGAGCTCTCACAGAGAGAAAATGAAAACGAAACTTAACTGCAGCAAACTATAAAAGCAACACTTCACGCTTGTTTTGCCAACACAACGTGGCGTCTCTGTCCTGAAAACACGGTGATAGTAATGAATATTAATGAAGTTGCACAATAGAGTGCGCTGATTGGTTTGACCCAAGCCTTACTCATGCATTAATGCAGCACACTGTAAGACGTAATAAGACTCACTCTGGCACAGACGCCCAGTCTGCACGCTGGAATACACGCTATTATGTCATGACCGTGACGCAGCTTCAAAAATTCGTTTCAAACAGGAAGTACGAATTTGCTTAAAATAACGCAAAAACAACCAATTTACACTTTTTAGTGAAATATAGGTGTCCTAATAGTGTTTTTAGCAGTGTGGGACACATATACGACTGTCAACAGCTCAAAAAATGTGTTTTGGTGTTTCGTGACCCTTTAAGAAAAAGCAGTCCTGGAAGCTGTACAATAGGAACTTTAGGGGTTTGAACCAAGAATCTCCTGTTTACTAGAGGATATTCCAAACAACAATTAACACATGATTAAGGGTAGATTAAATAAAAATAAAATAATGCATTTTTTACTTTGATCTTGAACAGAGGCCAGGTTACCGGTCAGGTTTGAGACATGATCATCCAGACTCTAAAAGACCACGTCCGTCTTGTCAGCATTTTCTGCATCCTGACATGCTGGTTTTTGTTGTGTATTTATTTCTTCTTCGATTTTTGTTATCGGGCAAATGTCTCTTACAATTAATTTTTGTGGCGCTGTATCTTAGCTGGTCAAAATGCCTTGTAAACAGGAGATCCTGGGCTCAAATCCCAGCAGCGCCTTAGTTCAGGTGGTGCGTGTGCTTTTTTTATAGAGATTAACGAAATTAATTATAAAACTGTATAGCTTTGAGGCATAATGGATAGTGCGACAAAATGAGTTACATTTAAGAGCTCATCTGATTCACAACTAGTTGACTGCACACCCATGTTTTTAAGTTGTTTATCTCCCCCTCCATATTCTCCATTCCTCAAACCTATTGAGGATTTTTTTCCTGCCTGGAGATGAAAAGTGTATGACCGAAATCCAAACACATGTATACCCCTTCTCCAAGCTATAGCAGTTGATGCTTTTCGTGGCTGGATTTGCCATGCAAGGTGACATTTGCCCCACTGCTTGGCCACACCAATACAGAAAAGAGAATGCAGTATAGCTGTTTTTTTATTTATTTATTTTTTTACTGTAACTGTATTTAGTAAATACTTCTGTTGATGGTATATGTAGACCACATTTTCTGCAACTTTGTGTTGGTTGGGATGAACACTGTGTACGCTGTTTTTGTGAGGAAAATACAGTAAAATATATTTGGTATTTGTTTGTTTTGTATTAAAACAATTTTCGAAAAATTTTACAATGCACTTCTGTAGGTCTATGTACTGTCTGTAGTAAGTGTAACACTGAACAGAAGAAGGCTTACAGAAAGTCATTATGATGAATAGAGAAGAAGTGGTCATAGTGTTTTACATTAATCACATTAGTGTTCAACTGATCTTATGAATATCTATTAATGTGATGGCTTGTGTGTGTCATTTGAAAACAAAATACCTTTTTGAGAAGAAATCACATTGTTTTGAACTTATAATTTCATTTTGCAGAAGAATTGAAGAGTTTTGCCCAATGTGTGTGTGCTTTGTGATTTGTGTGTAGAGTTCTGACAATATGAGACATGCTTTCAGAAAATGTGTGTAAACAACTGGAAAAAACTGTAAACAACCTCTTTGGTTGTCATTTTAAGACCTCCAGGAACAAGTTTGGTGACCCCTGGCTTAAAAGCATAGTTCTCTCAGACAGCAACTTTACAGGGCAACACTATATGCTGAATGGCTCAACCGAAATTTTAACCTGTTATTTCTCACGGAATGAACGAGAATCATACTCCTAGACAAGCAAGCCACTATGCAAAGTAATGTTTTGTGGCGACACTATATGCTGGCAAACTGGAATTCTTCGAAAGACATTTTTATGAAAGACATAATTTGCTGTAAAACGCAGGACACCTGCAAGGTCTCATCCGGTATTTGAACCTGGGACCTCTCACATCCAAAGCGAGAATCACACCCCTAGACCAATGAGCCACTAAAGTGCTAGGATTTCACATGGCGTCAGAAGCATCAAATAGTCAGAAATCTTTCTCTAAAGGGAATCAAGGGCACCCTAAGCGAGATTCATACTCCTACACCAACAAACCACAAAAGCTTGAATATTTCACAAGACTTCAGAAGCAACATATGGTCAGAAATCCTTATCTAACAAACATTGAAGCAGGGCTTTTGCTTCATTTGGACCCAGGACTTCTACAATGGTTCGTCCAGGATTTGAAAACTGGACCTCTCGCACCTTATGTGAGAATCAAGCGCGTAGACCAACAAGCTACTGCAAAACAGCCACTTTACATGGCAATACTATCTGCTGACAAACTGGAATTCTTCAAAAGACATTTTTACGAAAGACATAATGCCCTGTTAAACACTAGACAACTGCAACGGCTCGTCTGGAATATGAACACAGGACCTCTCGCACCCGAAGCAAGAATCATGCCCCTATACCAACGAGCCACTGCAAAACAGCAACTTTAGATGGCAACACTATCTGCTGACCAACCGGCATTCTCAGAAAAAAGGCCTCTGTGTAAGCCACAACGACCTTACAAAACAAAAGACAACTGTAAGGGTTCAACTGAAATTTGAACCTAGGATTTCTCATGGCATGAACGAGAATCATACTCCTAGACCAGCAAGCCACTATGCAAGAAATATTTATGTAGCGACACTATCTGCTGACAAATTGGAATTCTTTGAAAGACGTTTTTCCGAAAGACATAATGCCCTGTAAAACACAGGACACCTGCAAGTGCTCGTCCAGGAATTGAACCTGAGACCATTCGCAACCGAAGCGAGAATCATACCCATAGACCAACAAGCCACTAAATTGGGAGAATTTCACAAGGTGTCAGATAGTCAGAAATCTTTCTCTAACGAATCAAGGGCACCCTAAGTGAGAATCATACCCCTAGACCAACGAGCCACTGCAAAACAGCAACTTTATATGGCAACACTATCTGCTGACAAACTGGCATTCTCAGAAAAAAGGCCTCTGTGTAAGCCACAACGACCTTACAAAACAGCAGACAACTGTAAGGGCTCAACCGAAATTTGAATCTGGGATTTTTCATTGCATGAACGAAAATCATACTCCTAGACCAGCAAGCCACTATGCAAAGGAATGTTTTATGTGGCGACACTATCTGCTGACAAACTGGAATTCTTCGAAAGACATTTTAATGAAAGACATAGTGCCCTGTAAAACACATAACACCTGTAAGGGCTCGTCCGGGATTTGAACCCGGGACCTCTCACACCCGAAGCGAGAATCATACCCCTAGACCAACGAGCCACTGCAAAACAGTAACTTTATATGGCAACACTATCAGCTGACGAACTGGCATTCTCAGAAAAAAGGCCTCTGTGTAAGCCACAACGCCCTTACAAAACAGCGGACAACTGTAAGGGCTCAACCGAAATTTGAATCTGGGATTTCTCTCGGCATGAACGAGAATCATAGTTCTAGACAACCAAACCACTATGCAAAGGAATGCTTTATGTGCCGACACTATCTGCTGACAAACAGGAATTCTTCGAAAAACGTTTTTTATGAAAGCCATAATGCCCTGTAAAACAACAGAATAACTGCAAGGGCTCGTCCAGGATTTGAACCCGGGACCTCTCGCACCCTAAGCGAGAATCATACCCCTAGACCAACGAGCCACAAAAGCTTGAATAATTTACAAGACATCTGAAGCAACAGATGGTCAGAAATCCTTATCTAACAAACATTGAAGCAGAGCTTTTGCTTCATTTGGACCCGGGACTTCTGCAATGGTTCGTCCAGGATTTGAAAACGAGACCTCTCGCATCTTAAGCGAGAATCATGCCCGTAGACCAACGAGCAACTGCAAAACAGCCACTTTACATGGCAACACTATCTGCTGACAAACCGGCATTCTCAGAAAAAAGGCCTCTGTGTAAGCCACAACGCCCTTACAAAACAAAAGACAACTGTAAGGGTTCAACTGAAATTTGAACCTAGGATTTCTCATGGCATGAACGAGAATCAAACTCCTAGAACAGCAAGCCACTATGCAAGAAATATTTTATGTGGCGACACTATCTGCTGACAAATTGGAAATCTTTGAAAGACGTTTTTCCGAAAGACATAATGCCCTGTAAAACACAGTACACCTGCAAGGGCTAATCCAGGAACTGAACCCGGGTCCTCTCGCAACCGAAGCGAGAATCATACCCATAGACGAATGAGCCACTAAATTGAGAGAATTTCACAAGACGTCAGATGGTCAGAAATCTTTCTCTAACGAATCAAGGGCACCCTAAGTGAGAATCATACCCCTAGACCACCGAGCCACTGCAAAACAGCAACTTTATATGGCAACACTATCTGCTGACAAACTGGCATTCTCAGAAAAAAGGCCTCTGTGTAAGCCACAACAACCTTACAAAACAGCAGACAAGTGTAAGGGCTCAACCGAAATCTGAATCTGGGATTTCTCATTGCATGAACGAATATCATACGCCTAGACCAGCAAGCCACTATGCAAAGGAATGTTTTATGTGGCGACACTATCTGCTGACAAACTGGAATTCTTCGAAAGACATTTTAATGAAAGTCATAGTGCCCTGTAAAACACATGATACCTGCAAGGGCTCGTCCGGGATATGAAACCGGGACCTCTCTCAACCAAAGCGAGAATCATACCCCTAGGCCAACGAGCCACTACATTGATAAAACTTCACATGGCGTCAGAACCATCAGATAGTCAGAAAACTTTCTCTAACGAATCAATGGCACCCTAAGCGAGAATCATACCCCTAAACCAACTAGCTACTGTAACAGCCACTTTACATGGCAAAACTATCTGCTGATGAACTGGCATTCTCAGAAAAAAGGCCTCTGTGTAAGCCCGTAGACCTTACAAAACAGCAGACAAATGTAAGGGCTCAACCGAAATTTGAATCTGGGATTTCTCATTGCATGAACGAAAATCATACTCCTAGACCAGCAAGCCACTATGCAAAGGAATGTTTTATGTGGCGACACTATCTGCTGACAAACTGGAATTCTTCGAAACACATTTTAATGAAAGTCATAGTGCCCTGTAAAACACATGACACCTGCAAGGACTCGTCCGGGATTTGAATCCGGGACCTCTCACACCCAAAGCGAGAATCATAGCCCTAGACCAATGAGCCACTAAATTGAGAGAATTTCACAAGACGTCAGATGGTCAGAAATCTTTCTCTAACGAATCAAGGGCACCCTAAGTGAGAATCATACCCCTAGACCACCGAGCCACTGCAAAACAGCAACTTTATATGGCAACACGATCTGCTGACAAACTGGCATTCTCAGAAAAAAGGCCTCTGTGTAAGCCACAACAACCTTACAAAACAGCAGACAAGTGTAAGGGCTCAACCGAAATCTGAATCTGGGATTTCTCATTGCATGAACGAAAATCATACGCCTAGACCAGCAAGCCACTATGCAAAGGAATGTTTTATGTGGCGACACTATCTGCTGACAAACTGGAATTCTTCGAAAGACATTTTAATGAAAGTCATAGTGCCCTGTAAAACACATGATACCTGCAAGGGCTCGTCCGGGATATGAACCCGGGACCTCTCTCAACCAAAGCGAGGATCATACCCCTAGGCCAACGAGCCACTACATTGATAAAACTTCACATGGCGTCAGAACCATCAGATAGTCAGAAAACTTTCTCTAACGAATCAATGGCACCCTAAGCGAGAATCATACCCCTAAACCAACTAGCTACTGTAACAGCCACTTTACATGGCAAAACTATCTGCTGATGAACTGGCATTCTCAGAAAAAAGGCCTCTGTGTAAGCCCGTAGACCTTACAAAACAGCAGACAAATGTAAGGGCTCAACCGAAATTTGAATCTGGGATTTCTCATTGCATGAACGAAAATCATACTCCTAGACCAGCAAGCCACTATGCAAAGGAATGTTTTATGTGGCGTCACTATCTGCTGACAAACTGGAATTCTTTGAAAGACATTTTAATGAAAGTCATAGTGCCCTGTAAAACACATGACACCTGCAAGGGCTCGTCCGGGATTTGAACCCGGGACCTCTCACACCCAAAGCGAGAATCATACCCCTAGACCAACGAGCCACTACTGTGATAAAATTTCACATGGCGTCGGAAGCATCAGATAGTCAGAAAACTTTCTCTGACGAATCAAGGGCACCCTAAGCCAGAATCATACCCCTAGACCAACGAGCCACTGCAAAACAGTAACTTTACATGGCAACACTATCTGCTGACAAACCGGCATTCTCAGAAAAAGGCCTCTGTGTAAGCCACAACGCCCTTACAAAACAAAAGACAACTGTAAGGGTTCAACTGAAATTTGAACCTAGGATTTCTCATGGCATGAACGAGAATCATACTCCTAGACCAGCAAGCCACTATGCAAGAAATATTTTATGTGGCGACACTATCTGCTGACAAATTGGAATTCTTTGAAAGACGTTTTTACGAAAGATATAATGCCCTGTAAAACACAGTACACTTGCAAGGGCTCATCCGAGAATTGAACCCGGGTCCTCTCACAATCGAAGCGAGAATCATACAGATACACCAATGAACCACTAAATTGAGAGAATTTCACAAGGCGTCAGATAGTCAGAAATCTTTCCCTAACGAATCAAGGGCACCCTAAGTGAGAATCATACCCCTAGACCACCGAGCCGCTGCAAAACAGCAAATTTATATGGCAACACTATCTGCTGACGAACTGGCATTCTCAGAAAAAAGGCCTCTGTGTAAGCCACAACGACCTTACAAAACAGCAGACAACTGTAAGGGCTCAACCGAAATTTGAATCTGGGATTTTTCATTGCATGAATGAAAATCATACTCCTAGACCAGCAAGCCACTATGCAAAGGAATGTTTTATGTGGCGACACTATCTGCTGACAAACTGGAATTCTTCGAAAAATGTTTTTTATGAAAGCCATAATGCCCTGTAAAACAACAAAATAACTGCAAGGGCTCGTCCGGGATTTGAACCCGGGACCTCTCACACCCAAAGCGAGAATCATACCCCTAGACCAATGAGCCACTACTGTGATAAAATTTCACATGGCGTCAGAAGCATCAGATAGTCAGAAAACTTTCTCTGACGAATCGAGGGCACCCTAAGCCAGAATCATACCCCTAGACCAACGAGCCACTGCAAAACAGTAACTTTACATGGCAACACTATCTGCTGACAAACCGGCATTCTCAGAAAAAGGCCTCTGTGTAAGCCACAACGCCCTTACAAAACAAAAGACAACTGTAAGGGTTCAACTGAAATTTGAACCTAGGATTTCTCATGGCATGAACGAGAATCATACTCCTAGACCAGCAAGCCACTATGCAAGAAATATTTTATGTGGCGACACTATCTGCTGACAAATTGGAATTCTTTGAAAGACGTTTTTACGAAAGATATAATGCCCTGTAAAACACAGTACACCTGCAAGGGCTCATCCGAGAATTGAACCCGGGTCCTCTCGCAATCGAAGCAAGAATCATACAGATAGACCAATGAACCACTAAATTGAGAGAATTTCACAAGGCGTCAGATAGTCAGAAATCTTTCCCTAACGAATCAAGGGCACCCTAAGTGAGAATCATACCCCTAGACCACCGAGCCGCTGCAAAACAGCAAATTTATATGGCAACACTATCTGCTGACGAACTGGCATTCTCAGAAAAAAGGCCTCTGTGTAAGCCACAACGACCTTACAAAACAGCAGACAACTGTAAGGGCTCAACCGAAATTTGAATCTGGGATTTTTCATTGCATGAACGAAAATCATACTCCTAGACCAGCAAGCCACTATGCAAAGGAATGTTTTATGTGGCGACACTATCTGCTGACAAACTGGAATTCTTCGAAAAATGTTTTTTATGAAAGCCATAATGCCCTGTAAAACGACAAAATAACTGCTAGGGCTCGTCCGGGATTTGAACCCGGGACCTCTCACACCCAAAGCAAGTATCATACCCCTAGACCAACGAACCACTACTGTGATAAGATTTCACATGGCGTCAGAAGGATCAGATAGTCAGAAAACTTTCTCTGACGAATCAAGGGCACCCTAAGCGAAAATCATACCCCTAGACCAACGAGCCACAAAAGCTTGAATATTTCACAAGACATCTGAAGCAACAGATGGTCAGAAATCCTTATCTAACAAACATTGAAGCAGGGCTTTTGCTTCATTTGGAACCAGGACTTCTGCAATGGTTCGTCCAGGATTTGAAAACGGGACCTCTCGCACCTTATGCGAGAATCAAGCCCGTAGACCAACGAGCAACTGCAAAACAGCCACTTTACATGGCAACACTATCTGCTGACAAACCGGCATTCTCAGAAAAAAGGCCTCTGTGTAAGCCACAACGCCCTTACAAAACAAAAGACAACTGTAAGGGTTCAACTGAAATTTGAACCTAGGATTTCTCATGGCATGAACGAGAATCAAACTCCTAGAACAGCAAGCCACTATGCAAGAAATATTTTATGTGGCGACACTATCTGCTGACAAACTGGAATTCTTCGAAAAACGTTTTTTATGAAAGCCATATTGCCCTGTAAAACAACAGAATAACTGCACGAGCTCGTCTGGGATTTAAACCCGGGACCTCTCACACCCTAAGCGAGATTCATACCCCTAGACCAACGAGCCACAAAAGTTTGAATATTTCACAAGACATCAGAAGCAACAGATGGTCAGAAATCCTTATCTAACAAACATTGAAGCAGGGCTTTTGCTTCATTTGGACCCGGGACTTCTGCAATGGTTCGTCCAGGATTTGAAAACGGGAGCTCTCGCACCTTATGCGAGAATCAAGCCCGTAGACCAACGAGCAACTGCAAAACAGCCACTTTACATGGCAACACTATCTGCTGAAAAACCGGCATTCTCAGAAAAAAAAGGCCTCTGTGTAAGCCACAACGCCCTTACAAAACAAAAGACAACTGTAAGGGTTCAACTGAAATTTGAACCTAGGATTTCTCATGGCATGAACGAGAATCAAACTCCTAGAACAGCAAGCAACTATGCAAGAAACATTTTATGTGGCGACATTATCTGCTGACAAACTGGAATTCTTCGAAAAACGTTTTTTATGAAAGCCATAATGCCCTGTAAAACAACAGAATAACTGCAAGAACTCGTCTGGGATTTAAACCCGGTGCCTCTCACACCCTAAGCGAGATTCATACCCCTAGACCAACGAGCCACAAAAGTTTGAATATTTCACAAGACATCAGAAGCAACAGATGGTCAGAAATCCTTATCTAACAAACATTGAAGCAGGGCTTTTGCTTCATTTGGACCCGGGACTTCTGCAATGGTTCGTCCAGGATTTGAAAACGGGAGCTCTCGCACCTTATGCGAGAATTATGCCCGTAGACCAACGAGCAACTGCAAAACAGCCACTTTACATGGCAACACTATCTGCTGACAAACCGGCATTCTCAGAAAAAAGGCCTCTGTGTAAGCCACAACGCCCTTACAAAACAAAAGACAACTGTAAGGGTTCAACTGAAATTTGAACCTAGGATTTCTCATGGCATGAACGAGAATCAAACTCCTAGACCAGCAAGCCACTATGCAAAGGAATGTTTTATGTGGCGACACTATCTGCTGACAAACTGGAATTCTTCGAAAGACATTTTAATGAAAGACATAGTGCCCTGTAAAACACATAACACCTGTAAGGGCTCGTCCGGGATTTGAACCCGGGACCTCTCACACCCGAAGCGAGAATCATACCCCTAGACCAACGAGCCACTGCAAAACAGTAACTTTATATGGCAACACTATCAGCTGACGAACAGGCATTCTCAGAAAAAAGGCCTCTGTGTAAGCCACAACGCCCTTACAAAACAGCAGACAACTGTAAGGGCTCAACCGAAATTTGTATCTGGGATTTCTCACGGCATGAACGAGAATCATAGTCCTAGACAACCGAACCACTATGCAAAGGAATGCTTTATGTGCCGACACTATCTGCTGACAAACTGGAATTCTTCGAAAAACGTTTTTTATGAAAGCCATAATGCCCCGTAAAACAAAAGAATAACTGCAAGGGCTCGTCCAGGATCTGAACCCGGGACCTCTCGCACCCTAAGCGAGAATCATACCCCTAGACCAACGAGCCACAAAAGCTTGAATATTTTACAAGACATCAGAAGGAACAGATGGTCAGAAATCCTTATCTAACAAACATTGAAGCAGGGCTTTTGCTTCATTTGGACCCGGGACTTCTGCAATGGTTCGTCCAGGATTTGAAAACGAGACCTCTCGCATCTTAAGCGAGAATCATGCCCGTAGACCAACGAGCAACTGCAAAACAGCCACTTTACATGGCAACACTATCTGCTGACAAACCGGCATTCTCAGAAAAAAGGCCTCTGTGTAAGCCACAACGCCCTTACAAAACAAAAGACAACTGTAAGGGTTCAACTGAAATTTGAACCTAGGATTTCTCATGGCATGAACGAGAATCAAACTCCTAGAACAGCAAGCCACTATGCAAGAAATATTTTATGTGGCGACACTATCTGCTGACAAATTGGAAATCTTTGAAAGACGTTTTTCCGAAAGACATAATGCCCTGTAAAACACAGTACACCTGCAAGGGCTAATCCAGGAACTGAACCCGGGTCCTCTCGCAACCGAAGCGAGAATCATACCCATAGACCAATGAGCCACTAAATTGAGAGAATTTCACAAGACGTCAGATGGTCAGAAATCTTTCTCTAACGAATCAAGGGCACCCTAAGTGAGAATCATACCCCTAGACCACCGAGCCACTGCAAAACAGCAACTTTATATGGCAACACTATCTGCTGACAAACTGGCATTCTCAGAAAAAAGGCCTCTGTGTAAGCCACAACAACCTTACAAAACAGCAGACAAGTGTAAGGGCTCAACCGAAACCTGAATCTGGGATTTCTCATTGCATGAACGAAAATCATACGCCTAGACCAGCAAGCCACTATGCAAAGGAATGTTTTATGTGGCGACACTATCTGCTGACAAACTGGAATTCTTCGAAAGACATTTTAATGAAAGTCATAGTGCCCTGTAAAACACATGATACCTGCAAGGGCTCGTCCAGGATATGAACCCGGGACCTCTCTCAACCAAAGCGAGAATCATACCCCTAGGCCAACGAGCCACTACATTGATAAAACTTCACATGGCGTCAGAACCATCAGATAGTCAGAAAACTTTCTCTAATGAATCAATGGCACCCTAAGCGAGAATCATACCCCTAAACCAACTAGCTACTGTAACAGCCACTTTACATGGCAAAACTATCTGCTGATGAACTGGCATTCTCAGAAAAAAGGCCTCTGTGTAAGCCCGTAGACCTTACAAAACAGCAGACAAACGTAAGGGCTCAACCGAAATTTGAATCTGGGATTTCTCATTGCATGAACGAAAATCATACTCCTAGACCAGCAAGCCACTATGCAAAGGAATGTTTTATGTGGCGACACTATCTGCTGACAAATTGGAATTCTTTGAAAGACGTTTTTACGAAAGATATAATGCCCTGTAAAACACAGTACACTTGCAAGGGCTCATCCGAGAATTGAACCCGGGTCCTCTCACAATCGAAGCGAGAATCATACAGATACACCAATGAACCACTAAATTGAGAGAATTTCACAAGGCGTCAGATAGTCAGAAATCTTTCCCTAACGAATCAAGGGCACCCTAAGTGAGAATCATACCCCTAGACCACCGAGCCGCTGCAAAACAGCAAATTTATATGGCAACACTATCTGCTGACGAACTGGCATTCTCAGAAAAAAGGCCTCTGTGTAAGCCACAACGACCTTACAAAACAGCAGACAACTGTAAGGGCTCAACCGAAATTTGAATCTGGGATTTTTCATTGCATGAATGAAAATCATACTCCTAGACCAGCAAGCCACTATGCAAAGGAATGTTTTATGTGGCGACACTATCTGCTGACAAACTGGAATTCTTCGAAAAATGTTTTTTATGAAAGCCATAATGCCCTGTAAAACAACAAAATAACTGCAAGGGCTCGTCCGGGATTTGAACCCGGGACCTCTCACACCCAAAGCGAGAATCATACCCCTAGACCAATGAGCCACTACTGTGATAAAATTTCACATGGCGTCAGAAGCATCAGATAGTCAGAAAACTTTCTCTGACGAATCGAGGGCACCCTAAGCCAGAATCATACCCCTAGACCAACGAGCCACTGCATAACAGTAACTTTACATGGCAACACTATCTGCTGACAAACCGGCATTCTCAGAAAAAGGCCTCTGTGTAAGCCACAACGCCCTTACAAAACAAAAGACAACTGTAAGGGTTCAACTGAAATTTGAACCTAGGATTTCTCATGGCATGAACGAGAATCATACTCCTAGACCAGCAAGCCACTATGCAAGAAATATTTTATGTGGCGACACTATCTGCTGACAAATTGGAATTCTTTGAAAGACGTTTTTACGAAAGATATAATGCCCTGTAAAACACAGTACACCTGCAAGGGCTCATCCGAGAATTGAACCCGGGTCCTCTCGCAATCGAAGCAAGAATCATACAGATAGACCAATGAACCACTAAATTGAGAGAATTTCACAAGGCGTCAGATAGTCAGAAATCTTTCCCTAACGAATCAAGGGCACCCTAAGTGAGAATCATACCCCTAGACCACCGAGCCGCTGCAAAACAGCAAATTTATATGGCAACACTATCTGCTGACGAACTGGCATTCTCAGAAAAAAGGCCTCTGTGTAAGCCACAACGACCTTACAAAACAGCAGACAACTGTAAGGGCTCAACCGAAATTTGAATCTGGGATTTTTCATTGCATGAACGAAAATCATACTCCTAGACCAGCAAGCCACTATGCAAAGGAATGTTTTATGTGGCGACACTATCTGCTGACAAACTGGAATTCTTCGAAAAATGTTTTTTATGAAAGCCATAATGCCCTGTAAAACGACAAAATAACTGCTAGGGCTCGTCCGGGATTTGAACCCGGGACCTCTCACACCCAAAGCAAGTATCATACCCCTAGACCAACGAACCACTACTGTGATAAGATTTCACATGGCGTCAGAAGGATCAGATAGTCAGAAAACTTTCTCTGACGAATCAAGGGCACCCTAAGCGAAAATCATACCCCTAGACCAACGAGCCACAAAAGCTTGAATATTTCACAAGACATCTGAAGCAACAGATGGTCAGAAATCCTTATCTAACAAACATTGAAGCAGGGCTTTTGCTTCATTTGGAACCAGGACTTCTGCAATGGTTCGTCCAGGATTTGAAAACGGGACCTCTCGCACCTTATGCGAGAATCAAGCCCGTAGACCAACGAGCAACTGCAAAACAGCCACTTTACATGGCAACACTATCTGCTGACAAACCGGCATTCTCAGAAAAAAGGCCTCTGTGTAAGCCACAACGCCCTTACAAAACAAAAGACAACTGTAAGGGTTCAACTGAAATTTGAACCTAGGATTTCTCATGGCATGAACGAGAATCAAACTCCTAGAACAGCAAGCCACTATGCAAGAAATATTTTATGTGGCGACACTATCTGCTGACAAACTGGAATTCTTCGAAAAACGTTTTTTATGAAAGCCATATTGCCCTGTAAAACAACAGAATAACTGCACGAGCTCGTCTGGGATTTAAACCCGGGACCTCTCACACCCTAAGCGAGATTCATACCCCTAGACCAACGAGCCACAAAAGTTTGAATATTTCACAAGACATCAGAAGCAACAGATGGTCAGAAATCCTTATCTAACAAACATTGAAGCAGGGCTTTTGCTTCATTTGGACCCGGGACTTCTGCAATGGTTCGTCCAGGATTTGAAAACGGGAGCTCTCGCACCTTATGCGAGAATCAAGCCCGTAGACCAACGAGCAACTGCAAAACAGCCACTTTACATGGCAACACTATCTGCTGAAAAACCGGCATTCTCAGAAAAAAAAGGCCTCTGTGTAAGCCACAACGCCCTTACAAAACAAAAGACAACTGTAAGGGTTCAACTGAAATTTGAACCTAGGATTTCTCATGGCATGAACGAGAATCAAACTCCTAGAACAGCAAGCAACTATGCAAGAAACATTTTATGTGGCGACATTATCTGCTGACAAACTGGAATTCTTCGAAAAACGTTTTTTATGAAAGCCATAATGCCCTGTAAAACAACAGAATAACTGCAAGAACTCGTCTGGGATTTAAACCCGGTGCCTCTCACACCCTAAGCGAGATTCATACCCCTAGACCAACGAGCCACAAAAGTTTGAATATTTCACAAGACATCAGAAGCAACAGATGGTCAGAAATCCTTATCTAACAAACATTGAAGCAGGGCTTTTGCTTCATTTGGACCCGGGACTTCTGCAATGGTTCGTCCAGGATTTGAAAACGGGAGCTCTCGCACCTTATGCGAGAATTATGCCCGTAGACCAACGAGCAACTGCAAAACAGCCACTTTACATGGCAACACTATCTGCTGACAAACCGGCATTCTCAGAAAAAAGGCCTCTGTGTAAGCCACAACGCCCTTACAAAACAAAAGACAACTGTAAGGGTTCAACTGAAATTTGAACCTAGGATTTCTCATGGCATGAACGAGAATCAAACTCCTAGACCAGCAAGCCACTATGCAAAGGAATGTTTTATGTGGCGACACTATCTGCTGACAAACTGGAATTCTTCGAAAGACATTTTAATGAAAGACATAGTGCCCTGTAAAACACATAACACCTGTAAGGGCTCGTCCGGGATTTGAACCCGGGACCTCTCACACCCGAAGCGAGAATCATACCCCTAGACCAACGAGCCACTGCAAAACAGTAACTTTATATGGCAACACTATCAGCTGACGAACAGGCATTCTCAGAAAAAAGGCCTCTGTGTAAGCCACAACGCCCTTACAAAACAGCAGACAACTGTAAGGGCTCAACCGAAATTTGTATCTGGGATTTCTCACGGCATGAACGAGAATCATAGTCCTAGACAACCGAACCACTATGCAAAGGAATGCTTTATGTGCCGACACTATCTGCTGACAAACTGGAATTCTTCGAAAAACGTTTTTTATGAAAGCCATAATGCCCCGTAAAACAAAAGAATAACTGCAAGGGCTCGTCCAGGATCTGAACCCGGGACCTCTCGCACCCTAAGCGAGAATCATACCCCTAGACCAACGAGCCACAAAAGCTTGAATATTTTACAAGACATCAGAACGAACAGATGGTCAGAAATCCTTATCTAACAAACATTGAAGCAGGGCTTTTGCTTCATTTGGACCCGGGACTTCTGCAATGGTTCGTCCAGGATTTGAAAACGAGACCTCTCGCATCTTAAGCGAGAATCATGCCCGTAGACCAACGAGCAACTGCAAAACAGCCACTTTACATGGCAACACTATCTGCTGACAAACCGGCATTCTCAGAAAAAAGGCCTCTGTGTAAGCCACAACGCCCTTACAAAACAAAAGACAACTGTAAGGGTTCAACTGAAATTTGAACCTAGGATTTCTCATGGCATGAACGAGAATCAAACTCCTAGAACAGCAAGCCACTATGCAAGAAATATTTTATGTGGCGACACTATCTGCTGACAAATTGGAAATCTTTGAAAGACGTTTTTCCGAAAGACATAATGCCCTGTAAAACACAGTACACCTGCAAGGGCTAATCCAGGAACTGAACCCGGGTCCTCTCGCAACCGAAGCGAGAATCATACCCATAGACCAATGAGCCACTAAATTGAGAGAATTTCACAAGACGTCAGATGGTCAGAAATCTTTCTCTAACGAATCAAGGGCACCCTAAGTGAGAATCATACCCCTAGACCACCGAGCCACTGCAAAACAGCAACTTTATATGGCAACACTATCTGCTGACAAACTGGCATTCTCAGAAAAAAGGCCTCTGTGTAAGCCACAACAACCTTACAAAACAGCAGACAAGTGTAAGGGCTCAACCGAAACCTGAATCTGGGATTTCTCATTGCATGAACGAAAATCATACGCCTAGACCAGCAAGCCACTATGCAAAGGAATGTTTTATGTGGCGACACTATCTGCTGACAAACTGGAATTCTTCGAAAGACATTTTAATGAAAGTCATAATGCCCTGTAAAACACATGATACCTGCAAGGGCTCGTCCAGGATATGAACCCGGGACCTCTCTCAACCAAAGCGAGAATCATACCCCTAGGCCAACGAGCCACTACATTGATAAAACTTCACATGGCGTCAGAACCATCAGATAGTCAGAAAACTTTCTCTAATGAATCAATGGCACCCTAAGCGAGAATCATACCCCTAAACCAACTAGCTACTGTAACAGCCACTTTACATGGCAACACTATCTGCTGACAAACTGGCATTCTCAGAAAAAAGGCCTCTGTGTAAGCCCGTAGACCTTACAAAACAGCAGACAAACGTAAGGGCTCAACCGAAATTTGAATCTGGGATTTCTCATTGCATGAACGAAAATCATACTCCTAGACCAGCAAGCCACTATGCAAAGGAATGTTTTATGTGGCGACACTATCTGCTGACAAACTGGAATTCTTTGAAAGACATTTAAATGAAAGTCATAGTGCCCTGTAAAACACATGACACCTGCAAGGGCTCGCCCGGGATTTGAACCCGGGACCTCTCACACCCAAAGCGAGAATCATACCCCTAGACCAACGAGCCACTAAATTGATTTTATTTCACATGGTGTCAGAAGCATCAGATAGTCAGAAAACTTTCTCTAACGAATCAAGGGCACCCTAAGCGAGAATCATACCCCTAGATCAACGAGCCACTGCAAAACAGCAACTTTATATGGCAACACTATCAGCTGACGAACTGGCATTCTCAGAAAAAAGGCCTCTGTGTAAGCCACAACGCCCTTACAAAACAGCAGACAACTGTAAGGGCTCAACCGAAATTTGAATCTGGGATTTCTCACGGCATGAACGAGAATCATACTCCTAGACAACCAAACCACTATGCAAAGGAATGTTTTATGCGCCGACACTATCTGCTGACAAACTGGAATTCTTCGAAATACATTTTTTTGTCTTTATTTTAACAAAACAAAAAAGAACAGAACAATGACAACAGCTTACAACCAAGAAATTTCTTAGCATCACAGCACATAATGAAAATCAAAATCAAAAAGAAGACATAAAAATACAAAGTAATAATAAAAATAGAAAAGTACATAAATCAACCAAAGTTTATGGTGATCTAAGGTTTTGCAAAAATTTACCTGAAATCCTAGGACCTACATATTCAAGCAACGGAGTCCAGATCTGATAAAAAGTGTTTTTCTATGGAGAGAGATTAGACTCAATAATAATTCACGCAAAAGACACGATGTACACATGCGTAGCCAAATTCACATGCGTAAAATATTTATTTATACCCACAAAAACAATTCACATGCACAAAATAAAAATACATTTTCATGAAATACATTTCACAAATGCAAAACACCATTTGCAAATATATAAGAGTGTACAAAAAGTTTTGAATGTTTAAAATTCACGAGTTCATCCTGAATGAGAATGTGCAAATCCTCTCTCACGTACGACTCACCCTGAATACGAGTGTGTGCATTTTTGAGACTTTCCTGTCAGCACACACCTCCCACGTGAGTCACTCGTGCCCTGTAGCCAATAAGATGCGAGCTTACTGTTCAACCAATCACAACTCCCTGAGAACGTGGGAATGACCGAAGCGCTTCACTGTGCGCTCCATTTGCGCAGTCTGACCTAATTAACGGAGATGATCCTCTAAGAAGAAGAATACTCCTCTATTTAGCATGGCAGGTGAAGAGCGGGATGCGCGGGTAAGTGGTTACTTGATTTCTATAGTGGTTTATGTATGCAAAGATTAAGTATCAAACGTTTGTTAAAGCAATGGCTGCTGTTGTTTATAATGTAAACTTTATAACGTAAATTAAGTCCGTTATTAAGCCAACATGGCGAGTGAAGAACGGGATGGTCGTGTAAAATAGCATGGCTTCTGTCATGGTCGATTCTAAGAGTGTCATTCAAGGGAGCTCAGCTATAAATTTGATCAAGGACTAATTTGGAGGTGGAATCGATCGCGTACTAAAGTGAAGACCGGGAGAGCGTAATGCCGTTTTGGGTGTGGGTGGGTATGGGGGGTGGAGAGAGGAGATGATCGCCGACTGTAAGGAACGGGCGGGGTGGGGGTCGGCAGTGTTGATCGCGGACTATGAAGATAACAAATGATAAAAGGTATAATTGGTATTTGTCTTACAGGCACTGTCATCAGAAGTAGAAATAGCAGCAAAAGCTCTGATCGATGTATTAGCCAGGGGCCTTACTCCATCTTCGTAAAGAAATGCACTAGCTAGTGGTAGTAGACCAATAAGAGAAAGCATCTCAAGTGGGACCATTCCTTTGCCTGCAGAGCCTGAAAACATGGTAAGGCAAGCCTTAAAAAGGTAATTTTTCATGTTTACTGTAAAACACAACTTTTTGTGTCATGCAAAAAATGTTTCTTATTATTAATATGTTTATTCATTTTGCCCTTTTGTCACTATAGGCAATTCCCAAGTATGTTTGGGACAGAGATTTTTCTGTGGCCAAACCTGGAAACATTAAAAAAACTGATTTTCAAATCCATGTCCTCTCTGAACCCACACCCTTCACACCAAAAGGAGATGAAGACCTTGAGCTTGTCCATGCTGGACTTGGAAAAAGGCTTTTAACTGTTCCAGATCATTTTAAACACAGTGAGGTAATTGCAAATGTTACTATAATACTAGGAATTGATGGGAGTTTTATATCTGTTGGAAAGAAAAAAAAAAAAAACTAAATGATGAATTTTGTTTCATTCTTAAGATTGTCAGTCTGCTTGAAGGAGAGTTTCCCAAATTAAAAACACTTCAGGGTGGCTGGATGTTTTACAAGTCTACAGGTATTTATGTTTTGCATGTTACATATAAACAAAAAATGATTTGTGTGCATTTGCAATAACTTTGCACTTTTGTAAATTAATGAAACTGGTATGTGCTTTGTTGGCGTTAATAATTTAGTAATAAGCTTCATTAGTTTAAACTTTTTAGTCAAGGACATGTTTCTCTGCCATGTTCTAAGATTATGGCATGCCCTACTTCAGTTTTCCAGTGGTAAACAGAGCTTTATTGAACATTTCTGTCCAAAATTTTAGGTGACACATTTATAACAATATTGCTAGCCCAAGAAGGCAACAGTAGTCCTGAATGTGATTCTCAATTGATTTTGCCATTTGGTGGGGGTGGGCGGCGTAAGCTGTCTATAATTCCCACAGATGCTGATGGATACTCAACTCGACTCCTAAAATCAGTGTCAAATAATGGAAAGAACATGCTGTTTGTAGTTCCATTACAGGAACAGCTTTCCACTGAACCATTACCTTATGATTCTGTGGAGTTTGCTAAGATGCCACAGTCCAGCTGTATGAAATGTGGTAAGAAAATACCACTGCCATTGCTGCCCTTACACATTGAAGAGTGTAAAGAAGCTGAGACAGTAAGTCATACAGTACTATGGTTTTATTTTTCTATCAATATTATTTATTTACAATGCCAATGCATTTTGATTACTTTTATTAGGAGTCTTCAAATGATGTGACCATTCTAGATGATGATGTAGACGAAAATGTAATCGAAACTGTTGACCAGCCAAGCCCACTTCACCCCATCTTAGAACCATCATTACAGGTCTTTGATCAAAGCCTATTTCTTGTATTTGGGTATACTCACTATATTTGAATATACCCAATTCGTGGTTCCATAAAGAATGTGTTTGAAGCTATTAAAAATTTGAGACTATTCTTAATATTTTAGAATCTTTTTATGGGGTAGAATATGTATGTTCTTCAACAAATTTGCTACAAACATACATTGTTTAATTTATTTTTACTTTTTACAGATTTGTCCAATTTGCCAGATCTCTTTCCCAACTGATGTCTTGCCTTTTCATGCAAGCATGTGTGGTGAAGGGTACACAGCAAATTTTAGATAGTAGATTTAACTACCTTAGAGTTAGAATTAACACTCCCTCAGAGTTTATATGGGAACCACTATAAGTGTTAAAAATAACACTTTTGAAAGTGTTAACATTGTCAACACCAAGAGAGTGTTAATTAGCAAACTCTTATTGTGTAAAATATGTTAAATTTCCAAAAATAATACCAGCAGCTGTGGTTGCCAGAATCTTTCTGTGAAAAACATGGAAGTTTTATAGAACTGTATAAATTTACAAAAGAATAACCATATTTCATGAACTAACACATTGTTTATTTTACAAAATCATAGCTTAGTGCACAAAAATGTAAAGTCTTTAGATACAATAATGTGTTCATGTGTGATTGCAATTAGCAAACAGATTTTGACAGCATTAGTAACTACACAGTTACCTTTAAACAAAAGAAGATGCAGCATAACATCAAATAATCTCAGTTCATCTTGGACTTGAACAGAGACGCTATTATCCTCCACAATGGTGACACAAAAACCGTTTTGCTGTTTTTCTTTCTTTTTTTTTCATTTTTAGATTTTACGGAAAAATACCAGCAGCTGTGGTTGCCAGTAATCTGCTGTTTTTACATTCATAAATTCAGTTTACAGAATATTTCTGTTAAAAGCACATTCAACAGTCTGTATTTTTTATCGATCTCACACTGCAAATTTTAGATTTGGTAGATTTAACTACCTTAGAGTTAAAATTAACACTCCCTCAGTGTTTATATGGGAACCACTATAAGTGTTAAAATAACACTTTTGAAAGTGTTAAAATTTTTAACACCCAAAGTGTTAATTAGCAAACTCTTATTGTGTAAAATATCTGTTAAATGTATGTCAAAATACTGGCAGCAGTGGTTGCCAGTAATCTGCTGTTTTCAACATTTTACATTCGTAAATTCAGTTTCCAGAATATATCTGTTAAAAATACATCCCATAGTCTGTATTTTTTATTTGAACACACTTAAGCCTTAAATTCCAGAGCAAAATCCTAACTAGTGTCCTCACTACAGAGGGCTGAACACTGAGACAGTGATGAAGTTAATGAGACAATTAAGTGTCTAATTAAAGGAGGATTGAGAATTGATGAACAACTGTTAACAAGCAGAATCACTGAAGGACAGAAAAACACAAGCCAAAACCAAAGATTAAATCAACTCAGAAAAAAAAACTCTAAATAAAATAATAATCAGTAAAAATAAAACAAATTACACAATAAAAAAAAAAAAATATTTTTCAACATCTTTAAAAAAAAACTCATCAAATTAAACAACTTATCATGGAGCTTCACCTATTACTGACCTTTGACTTTATTTCTGTCATGTGAACAAAAGCTCTTAATGAAATTTCCGTTGTTCATTTGAAGTCACCATGATGGAGGACAGAGTCTGCTTTAGTCAGGCTCTTCAACTTCTAACTATAGATGTCTTTTATTTTGGCTGATTACACTACTTAAACATATAGCATGGAAAGCCGAAAGAAAATTAAAGTGTCATACTGAAGAGATTATTAATGATAATATAGCCATCCTTTCCTGCTTGTTTTCTAATTCAATATCATATTAGTTATGTGTGAGAAATAAATAATATACATAAATGAAACCACTGAAGCTCCAATAAAATAAAATAAAAACAATATTTACAATGAGAATGTTTGATCTATAGCAGAACTCAAAAACACACAGAGATCAATAATTAGTCTTTGAATCTCAATGATGGTGACAAACAAAAAAAAATCAAGTAAAAAAAAAAACACTCTACTGAAATATTACCTCCCAAAAACAACACAAAATAAAGGAAAATAAAGAGATTGTAAGAACATAAAGCTGCATAATTTATTCATGCTGCAATGCATGCTGGGAGATTTGTACTATGCTGGCACCCAGCATGCATTGCGGCATGAACTATGCAGCTTTTTTTTTTTTTTTTTAGCAACCACGGTTGAGTTTCATGTCCTGATTCTTGATGCCTGTGTGTCATAAAGAGCAAGCTGGAGCTTGAATGTTTAGTGCATGACACTCTAATTATTAATTGCATCCTAATTATTTGTTGAATTTTCTATGAAGAGCAGCAGACTGCCAGTAGTATTGTCCCATGCAGTTTTAATACAACTATATTTACATATCTTTATGAATCAACTTAATAAACACCTGAAATTAAATCTATAACAATTAAGCATAAACAGTATAGTTTCTCTTGATCTTTCTTGCTATAGCTAATGAGTTTTAGAAACACAGCTATAGCAGTCAGAGAAACAATAGAATATAAGAGTAAAGCTTCAAGAGCTCAAATAAGCAGCCTCTGATCTCCATGATGGTGAGGTCAAATGAAATATTTTTAATAAAAAAATCTAAACCTCTGTTCATTGTCAAATATTCTTACAGAAATGAAGTCAAACTGTAATCAGTGAAGCTGCTTATACTATTAGTTAATGGAGTTGTTTAATCCTCTGTTTTAATTCAGTTGGTTTGGTGTGAGGCTGTGTCTGTAGTTTTATTTCTTCCTTCAATTTCTTATTCCTTCAGTGATTGTGCTTGTTAACAGCAGGTGTCTGAATTCACTTATTTGTGGTCATTCACTCTGTCTAGTGGACTAAACTAATTGACCAATTTAAGGGCCAGGTGAATGAGGGTGTGGTGAGATTTCAGACACTCTGATTAGTTTCTCAAATACAAGGGTTTTCTACAAAGGTAGATTTATGTTACTCTGTATGACAAGGAGGCAAATCAGCTTCTAACGCCGAGAGGGTTATTTTACCTTTATCTAACTCTAGAATTTTAACACTTTACTCTGAATTACCACAACACTGGAAATTTAACACCAATGAATTTGCTGTGTAAAGTTATGCTAAAAATTGTAGGATGACATGCCTTTAATACTAAAGGATTAGTTTGCACAGTTTGTTTTGGTTGTATATATCTCGAGGGAGATGTACAAAGATCAGATGGAATGTAGGGTAAAAAATTAACAAAATAATTTTCTGGTGGACTGTCTTAAATTTAAATTAATGTGTTGGTTTCATAAACTGGGTCAGTAGTAGACATTATTAGATTTGATGTATGTAGCTTTTATAAGCCTTGCTTTGAGAAAATCATTACTTGTGACTTTTGACATTAATGACTATAAACAGTATGTCATTGTAAGTTACATCCAGACTTTGTCTGGCACTAGGGTCTAAGCCTTGTCTATGAAACTGGGCAAATGCTTTTAATATGCATGAAAATTTTTGAAGTGGCTTAATGAACAAAATTGAAATTGTTTGTGTCTTGCCTGTTTTAGAGAAAGGACTTTTGGTGACAATGATTCTTCATTCACTTTAAATACAGAAGAATTGCCAGGACCCTCAACTGCACAATCTTCAACATCCCTGTCTGCAGGTTAGACACAACACATTTTATTTTTTTTTAGTGCTGTTGTACTGTAAAATGATAAGTGCATCTTTATTCATTTATTCTTTTATCTTTTTTGTATTGTTATTCAACTATGCTTGTAAAATGGTATTTAGATAAATTGTTCATTTGATTTCAGCATGGAAAAATGAAATTGACCCATTCAAATCATCTCGAATGTTCTGTGATGAGTTGCTCTCCATCAATTCACACTGTCTATCTCTATCATTACTCATCAACCAGTTTGATACTATGGATGAACAAGATAGTACCCTGGTTTCATTTTATAAAATGAACAGTGCTAATTGGTCCACTCCATTGAAATATAGATTGACTGGTACTTCTTTTTTATTATTAAAATCATTTGAATCGCTTATAGTCTGTACAGTTTGTGCAACAAACTTGCTTCATTTTGTATTTTTTTTTAGGAGATGCAGCTGTTGGCAAGGGAGTTAACCGCCATATTTTGTCAATGATGATGCAAAAACTGAAGACTGGCTTCACTTTAAATTTGAGTTTGTAATTGGTTGCAGTTCGGTTACATGTGCACACACACACACACACGCACACGCACACACACATATATACATATATACAATATATAAGTTAATTTTCGTCAACACTGCCTGTAACCCTGACCTTTTTCTGTATGATTTCGTGCACTGTACTTGAGAAGCCTTTTGCACACCTGATAAGATGTAAAATGTTCATAACATTATCTTTCTATTTACTGGTGGGCAATGCAGATCGATGCTGACTGGTACCACCACAGTGCATACAGAGAAAACATTTGTTTAGAATTTTAGAGATGTGATTTGATGTTTTATGTCTCTTTTGCTTTTGGGCTATTACAGATTTTATACAACTAGTACTATTAGTTAATTCTTACTGATTGGATTTTTTAGGTTCATCTACTACAGCCCTTTTTGAGGGGGAAAAAAACCATCGTGTACCTTCTGCATCTGCTGTACTACGGGACAGCAACCTGTTCCAGATGGCTGGCCGGATGATAGGCCATTCATTTTTGCATGGAGGTCCTAGTCTTTCTGGACTGAGCATACCCGTGGTCATACACTGTAAAAAATTGCTGTTAAAAAACTGTCAGATTCTACGGTAAAATAATGTTTTTCAACTAAAACAGTAATATTCTGTTAAAAACAGTGCTTTCTGGGTAACATTTTTGTTTTCGAGAAAGTAACCAACTGCAGAAAACTGTGAGCTAACAGAGTTCAGATTCGATGTTTTGAAGTCTGTGTTTGAAATCACACTTTGTGTCCTTGTTCACTATTTCATACACTAGTTAACTAATATAGTTCACCTGACAGTTTTAATGAACACTAATGAGTGAATTCAGACACTGATGAACACCTGCTGTTAATAATTACAATTACTGAAGAAAATAAACAAGAAACACAAACAGTGACTTGAGTTACAACATAAAATAAAATAAAACAGCTTCAGTCTCAGCAGAGGATCATTAAACAACTCCACAAACAACAGCAGACACACTTATTACTGACTGATTTGACTTTCATACCATTCTCATTGAGATCCAACAGAAATTAAGGTGTTTTTTGTGTCACCGTAATGGAGTGAGGGGCTGATTTAGTTGGGCTCTTCACCCTTGAACTCATTGATTCAGACTCTCCAATTACTATTATTAAGAGTTAACAAAATGCTTGTATTATAACAATCAAGTTGGAAAGTCAATAAATAGAGAAATCTGTTTGTTTGAAATTAGTTCTGATAAATGTTTGGTATGAATCTGGAAGAAGGGCCTCATGCAATAGATTTTATGCTTAGTTGCAGGTATTAATTTAATTAATGAGAAGTGGAAACAGAAAAGATACCTCCGTAATTACTTAACAGTTAAGAAATAACATACAAAAACAGTTCAGTTATGAGAAAGACACACTCAGACCTCATGAATCTGACCTTGTATCTCAACAATGGTAACATCTCAAATGTTTCATGCTGCAATGCTTGCTGGGAGTGGCACGGTACAAATATCCCAGCATGCATTGCGGTATAAATAAATGTTGTATGATGGTCTTACACTTTTCTTTATTTGTGTTTGATTCTGCTGTTGTTTATGTTTAGACTTTCAGTTGCCTGTTTGTGAGTTAAACTGTTAATTTTGTTAGTTGTCACCATTATTGAGGTTCATATGCTGATTATTGATGTCTCTTTGAGTGCAATTTGCACCATAGAGCAGTGTTTTGTCCAAGATATACTTAAAAACTTCCAGAAATCATTGCCATATACAGACATACAATGTAAAACAATAAATGTAACATTGAATAGGAGCAGTAAATTTTATTATACTAAATGAGAACTGACTCTGCCATTTAATAGCAACATGAACATCACCAGATCTTATTTAGGTTTTTGGCTGGCTTGCCACAACAAAGGAGCTTTATAAACAAAGTTCTTAACAATTGCAGCAGCCAAGATATATAAATGTTAAAAATGACAGGGCTAAGAGCCCAACTAAAGCAAACTCTGTTCTCCATGATGGTGACGTAAAACTTTCACTTTTTTTTCAAGAAGAACTTTAGTAGATGTTATACAAAAATACATGTATTAAGTAATAAGTGTAGCTGGTGATGATGTTTGTAGAGTTGTTTAATCATCCGCTGATCATTTAAATGATTTAATCATTTGTTGTTCTTCAGGTTATTTCATTATAAAGCTGTGACTAAAGTTTTGTATGTTCTGTTCTTGTTTTTTCCCTTCAGTATTTCTTCATTTGTTCATTGTTAATCCTCAATTATCATTTAATTAGTGAGTTAATTAATTAATTTACTTCAGCTTTGCTACATGTTTCTTGAACACTCAGTAGTGTGGACACTTCAATAAAAACTGAAGTATATGCTCTGGGGTTTAAAGGGTTAAAGGTGTGAGAGGTAAAAACACAGTGTAAAAATGTATTTTAACAGTAATATACTGTTAATTTACACTACGGAAATAGACTGTAAAAAAACAGCAGATTGCTGGCAACCACAGCTGCCAGTAGATTACCGTTAAATCAAGGAAAAAACAGTATTTTACTGTAAGACCAGACGCTAATTTCTTCTGTCTGTCACCGTTGTGGAGGAGAGTAGAGCCAGTGTATGAGTTAAAGATGAACAATGAGCTGCTGATGTTATTCTGCATGTTTCTCTATTTAAACACATCAGCTGTTTAGTTGCTGATGCAGTCAGAATCTCTCTGGTGATTCCAGATTTACATGTATGAGTGCTGTTGTGAAAAATAAGACATTAGAGTTAAACCGAACATTTCTAATTAACTAAAATAAGTTATCATTATAAGTAATGTTCATTTTTTGATTTTTCAAAAAATCTTAATTTTTTGTGATTTTTTGCGATTTTTCAAAAAAATTTCATTTTTTGATTTTTAAAAAAAATTTCATTTTTTGCGATTTTTCAAAAAAATTTCATTTTTTGCGATTTTTCAAAAAAATTTATTTTTTGTGATTTTTTGCAACTTTTCAAAAAATGTTCATTTTTTGCGATTTTTTAAATTTTTTTTAATTTTTTGTGATTTTTTGCGATTTTTTTAAAAAATGTTCATTTTTTGCGATTTTTAAAAAATTGTTAATTTTTTGTGATTTTTTGCAATTTTTCAAAAATTTTTCATTTTTTGCAATTTTTCAAAAAATATTATTTTTTGCGATTTTTCAAAAATGTTCATTTTTGTGATTTTTTGTTATTTTTCAAAAAAATTTCATTTTTTGCGATTTTTCAAAATGAAAATGAATTTTTGCGATTTTTCAAAAAATTTTCATTTTTTGCGATTTTTAGTGATTTTTCAAAAATGTTCATTTTTGTGCTTTTTTGCGATTTTTCAAAAAATTTTAATTTTTTGCGATTTTTCAAAGAATGTTCATTTTTTGCGATTTTTCAAAAAATCACAAAAAATGAAAAAACATTTTAAAAATCAAAAAATGAATTTTTTTTGAAAAATCGCAAAAAATCACACAAAATTAAAAATTTTTGAAAAATCGCAAAAAATCACACAAAATCGAAATTTTTTTGAAAAATCGAAAAAAATGAAATTCTTTTGAAAAATCGCAAAAAATCACAAAAAATAATTTTTTTTTGAAAAATCACAAAAATGAAAATTTTTTGAAAAATCACAAAAAATGAAAATTTTTTGAAAAATAGCAAAAATTGAAAATTTTTTGAAAAATCACAAAAAATGAACATTTTTTTGAAAAATCGCAAAAAATGAACATTTTTTGAAAAATCGCAAAAAATCACAAAAAATGAGATTTTTTTGAAAAATCGCAAAAAAATGAGATTTTTTTCTAAAAATTGCAAAAAATTAATTTTTTTTGAAAAATCAAAAAAATGAAAATTTTTGAAAAATCACAAAAAATGAAATTTTTTTGAAAAATCACAAAAAATCACAAAAAATGAATTCATTTAGAAAAATCGCAAAAAATGAACATTTTTTGAAAAATAGCAAAAAATGAACATTTTTTGAAAAATCGCAAAAAATCACAAAAATGAAAATTTTTTGAAAAATCACACAAAAAGAAAATTTTTTGAAAAATCACAAAAAAATAAATTTTTTGAAAAATCACAAAAAATGAAATTTTTTGAAAAATCGCAAAAAAATGAAAATTTTTTTGAACAATAACAAAAAATCACAAAAAAATGAAAATTTTTGAAAAATCACAAAAAATCCCAAAAAAATGAAAATTTTTGAAAAATTGCAAAAAATGAAAATTTTTTGAAAAATCGCAAATTATGAAAAGTTTTTGAAAAATCGCAAAAAAATCACAAAAAATGAATTTTTTGAAAAATCGCAAAAACACAAAAATTGAAAATTTTTTGAAAAATCGCAAAAAATGAAATTTTTTGGAAAAATCGCAAAAAATGAAAATTTTTTGAAAAATAACAAAAAATCACAAAAAATTAAAAATTTTTGAAAAATCGCAAAAATGAAAAATTTTTGAAAAATAACAAAAAATCACAAAAAATCGAAAATTTTTGAAAAAATCACAAAAAAATGAAAAAAAATTTAATTTTTTGTGATTTTTCCAAAAATTTTCATTTTTTGGGATTTTTTGTGATTTTTCAAAAAATTTTCATGTTTTACGATTTTTCAAAAAAATTTAATTTTTTGCAATTTTTCAAAAATTTTTCATTTTTTGTGATTTTTAAAAAAAATTTCATTTTTTGCGATTTTTCAAAAATTTTCATTTTTTTGTGAGTTTTTGATTTTTCAAAAAAAATTCGATTTTTTGTGACTTTTTTGCGATTTTTCAAAAAATTGTAATTTTTTGTGATTTTTCAAAAAAATTTCATTTTTTGCGATTTTTCAAAAATTTTCATTTTTTTGTGAGTTTTTGCGATTTTTCAAAATATGTAAATTTTTTGTGATTTTTTGAGATTTTTCAAAAAAATTTCATTTTTTGTGATTTTTCAAAAAACTTTCATTTTTTGCGATTTTTAAAAAAAAAATAATTTTTTTGATTTTTTGTTATTTTTCAAAAAAACTTTCATTTTTTGCGATTTTTTAAAAAAAATAAATTTTTTGTGATTTTTTGCGATTTTTCAAAAAATTATTTTATGTGAATTGTTGCGATTTTTCAAAAAAATTTTATGTTTTGCGATTTTTCAAAAAATTTTCATTTTTTGTGATTTTTATTTTTCAAAAAAAATTTCATTTTTTGCGATTTTTCGAAAAATTTTCATTTTTTGCGATTTTGCAAAAAAAATTCATTTTTTTGTGATTTTTTGCAATTTTTCAAAAAAATCAATTTTTGTGATTTTTTTGCGATTTTTCAAAAAAAATTTATTTTTTTGTGATTTTTCAAAAAATTTTTATTTTTTGCGATATTTCAAAAAATTCATTTTTTGTGATTTTTCAAAAAATTTCGATTTTTTGTGATATTTCAAAAAATTTCGATTTTTTGTTATTTTTCAAAAAATCAAAATTTTTTCCGATTTTTTTGTGATTTTTCAAAAAATTTTCATTTTTTGTGATTTTTCAAAAAATTTTCATTTTTTGTGATTTTTTGCGATTTTTCAAAAAATTTTCATTTTTTGTGATTTTTTAAAAATTTTTCATTTTTTGCGATTTTTCAAAAAATTTTCATTTTTTGTGATTTTTTCGCGATTTTTCAAAAAATTTTCATTTTTGTGATTTTTAAAAATTTTTTTCATTTTTTGTTTAAAATTTTACTGAGTTCTGTTTTACTCCTGTTACACTAATGACAGCTGGATGAGCTCTGCAGTGGACCTCTTACATTGGTTCATAATGATTAAAAAAACTAAATTGTATACACCCTGAGTAAAACCACTATAGCCTATAAAAATTATAATGTATCTGTTTGTGTTATGTTATAGGGCTAATAATTATTAAATATTAAAATGTATTAGTGCTCTGTATTTAATGGAGCTCAACCTGATCAAATTTTAATACTCTGAATATAAATGCATTTTGGTCCACTTTTTCCCATATTTATTTGTGTAACTAATTTAAATGTAATGTTCAGTATTATTATTAATAGAACAAACTGGTATGAACATTTTAAAGTCAGTAAAGCTTCTAAAATTATGCAAAGCAAAACTTGTGGCTCTTTGAACTTGAACACCCAATTCTAGATTGCATTTAGGAAATTATTTTTTTTATGAGTGTAAGTCAGGATTGTTGACCTGAGTAAATTATGATGTGCACAAAAAAAGGAATAAAAATAAAAATAAACAAAACACACTGAACCACTACAGCCTCCATTGTAGTATTGCTAGACAAAATGAATGACAAAACTCTTTAAAACTTTAAAGCTTTAAATCTTTAGATACATTTAGACTCTCAGCTGTAAGGGTAAATACAGAAGAGTCTAGCTGTGCATAGGTAGAAAAAAAGCATAAAAATGGCATAAAAAACTGTGTAAAGTGACAACTTGTACACAAAATATGGCTTGATGGAATCCAGTGCGAGCAGACCACAATGAACACTGCGCATGAAGATTTGATCAATAGATTGAAGCACTGAAACCATGTCAACTCAACTAACATCTTACAAAAATTTTATCAATATAATGAATAATATAAATTTATTGAATAATATATAATAATATAAATGTATTGAATAATACAATTTTAAAAAATTAAGTACAGTTGGTAATTTGAGGGGGTGGCGTCATTTTTATTTTTGGGGGGTCCCCAAAAGAATTCGCCCTACACAAAGGGGCCCTCAGCTGAAAAAGTTTGAAAACCACTGTCCTAGACAACCAAACCACTATGCAAAGGAATGTTTTATGTGCCGACACTATCTGCTGACAAACTGGAATTCTTCGAAAAACGTTTTTTATGAAAGCCATAATGCCCTGTAAAACAACAGAATAACTGCAAGGACTCGTCCGGGATTTGAACCCAGGACCTCTCACACCCTAAGCGAGAATCATACCCCTAGACCAACGAGGCACTAAATTGAGATAATTTCACATGGCGTCGGAAGCATCAGATAGTCAGAAAACTTTCTCTAACGAATCAAGGGCACCCTAAGCGAGAATTATACCCCTAGACCAACGAGCCACTCCACAACAGTAACTTTATATGGCAACTCTATCTGCTGACGAACTGGCATTCTCAGAAATAAGGCCTCTGTGTAAGCCACAACGACCTTACAAAACAGCAGACAACTGTAAGGCCTCAACCGAAATTTGAATCTGGGATTTCTCATTGCATGAAAGAAAATCATACTCCTAGACCAGCAAGCCACTATGCAAAGGAATGTTTTATGTGGCGACACTATCTGCTGACAAACTGGAATTTTTCGAAAGACATTTTTTTAGTCTTTATTTTAACAAAACAAAAAAGAACAGAACAATGACCACAGCTTATAACCAAGAAATTTGCATCACAGCACATAATGAAAATCAAAATCAAAAAGAAGACATAAAAATACAGAGTAATAATAAAAATAGAAAAGTACATAAATTAACTAAAGTTTATGGTGATTTAAGGTTTTGCAAAAATGTACCTGAAATCCTAGGACATACATATTCAAGGAACGGAGTCCAGATCTGATAAAAAGTGTCCCTTTTTCCCCTTGACCAGTGAGTAAAGTATTCCAATGACATAAGATCAAATATTACCATTCTGATACTGTTGGGGGTTTGTCAGATATCCATTTGAGAAAAATACATTTACGTGCAGCATAGGTAAGAAAGTTAAACAACTTCCTGTTTCTTGCACTCTTCAAATTATTATCAGTAAGACCTAACAAAAAATTAAGAGAATCAAAGTCCCATCTTGTATTAAATATAAGACTTAATCTCCTACAAATCTGTACCCAATAGCCTTTGATATATGTACAGTTCCAAATACAATGTATAAAATCACCTTCTTCAACTTTGCATTTTAAACAGAATGGAGAATAATTTGGATTAAACATGTCTACATGATGGGGTAATTTGGAGACGATTTAAAATTTTAAACTGTTGTTTTTTTAGTTCTATTACAGATTGATATATTGCCAGCAAACTGCCAAATGTGTATCCAAGTTTCTGGATCGATTGAACATCCTAGATCTTTCTGCCAAACATCTTGAGTTGCCTCATTATTAACTTTTGCGCCTAGTGTAACGGGGGAAAAAATGAAACTGTGAATTGAGTAATGAATGGTGTCAAAATGCTTGTTTTTGTTAAAAATATCTGTTCTAATTAAATCAAAATCCTATGTTCACTGTTAAACTGTGATATACATCATGGGGAAAAATAGACACCTACAGGTGAGAAAGGGGGTATAATGGGTGGAGTCAGCCGGCCATTTTGTCAGTTCACTAGTTGATCAAAAGCTGTTGAGAGTGATTTTTTTTTCTGATGACCAGACCTGGTACACTTATTGTCTGTGTGGAGCCCTGTTTTCTTTTGGAGAACACTATAAAGTGAACTTGTTCAGGTAAACTGCTTCCGCGTGATCATTATAAAAAACCATACGAACTAGGAGGGGTTACACTAGCAGCAAATCTTCATAACAACGCTTTATTAGTGATTTCGATCTATTATCGAGGAGCACCTTTTCTATTGGGGTAGGAAACAAGAAAATCCAGGGACAACATGTTTCTGCACAAAACTTCTAATTTGTAAATATCTAAAAAAATTATTTGGGGGTAATTTATATTTTGACTTCAGTTGTTCAAATGATAATAGTACCTCCTTTTCAAATAAATCTTTTATAGTGGTTATACCTGCATGCCTCCACAATGTTAAACCTTCGTCCGTAATTCCAGGTTGAAAATCTAAATTTCGTTGTATCGGCGTTATAGGGGACAAAATTTTGCCTTTTCCTTCCCAGTTCCTTATTTTTTTTCCACACTCTTAATGTATTACTCACGATCCTATTCTGCCCTAGACCAGGGATTCTTTGAACATCTAAAACAAATGGTAGACTGGCCAATGAAATTGCTGAGCCATCACTTAAGTTGACTGATTCAATGTCTAACCAGACAGAATATGGTTAATTTCTTACCCATTCAAAAACATATCGAAATTGGGTGGCCAGCTGATACAACCTAATATCTGGAACTGCAAGGACTCCTTTATGTCCAGGAAGTTGCATCTTAGTCAATTTTAGTCTTGGTTTCTTTCTATTCCAAATGAAAGAACTGAACCAGCTGTTAACATCCCTAATTCTAGTGCAACTTAGAAGAATTGGGATTATTTGGAATAAATATAAAAATCGGGGCAAGACTACTATCTTGATCAGGGTTATCCTTCCTAAAATAGACAGTGGTAGAGAAGTCCATCTATCCAAATCTTCACGTACACAACGCAGAAGAGGGTCAAAATGTGTCTTATACATATTCTTTAACATTGGAGTGACAAAGATCCCAAGATAGGTAAAGCCCTGTTTTGTTACTTTAAAAGGAAAAGAAACTTGGGGCGGTTGAGATCTTTGTTTCCCCCGGGGCATAGCCTCAGATTTAGAAAAAATTATTTTATAGCTTGAAACCTCACTAAATTGCTCAATAACCTCATTATTAATAAGGCCCCTGGAAAAAGCTTTATAAGTTTCCCACAATGTTGACGGAGAAACCTCAGAAGTATTATTAATTGTGTAAAATAGTTTAAATTCCATATGGAAGTATGAAATAAAATTATGGTCTTTCAATAAATAGGGGTGAAATCTCCATCTACCAGTATGCGGCAATCTATCGCCATGCAATAGTTGCATATATAAAGGTGCATGATCCGAGATGGTTTTATTGCCAATCTCACAGGAAACAACCGAGGATAACAAAACTTTAGGGGTGAAGAAATAATCGATCCTTGAGCTAGTCTTATGAACACCTGAAAAATAAGTAAACCCTTTACTACCATGGTTAAGCATTCGCCAAACATCAACATATCTCAGATCACCAAAGATTTTATCAATCAGCTTAGCTCGCCTGGTTGGAAAGGAGTTATCAACAGGATCTTTATCTAGAAGTGGGTTCATTAAACAGTTTAAATCCCCTCCTACTACGGACTGTGCACAGGCAAGCTCAGCTAACTGAACAAAAGCCTTGGACATAAAATCTAATGGATGGTTTGGGGGTATATACACATTCATTAGTGAAATATAATCATCTAAAAGTAAGCCTTTTATCAAAACATATCTCCCACTCTTGTCCTTAATATAAGTATCCAGTGTAAAAGGTTTTTTTTTTGTTAATTAAAATACAGACTCCACTGCTATTTGAAGTAAAGGATGAAAAAAATACTTGCCCCACCCAGTCTCTCTGAAGTTTAAGATGTTCTGCATCTTTCATATGAGTCTCTTGAAGCAGCGCTATGTCCACTTTTTTACTCTTCAAAAAAGAAATTACTTTTTTTCTCTTGATTGGGTTACTCATACCCCGTACATTCCAAGAACAAATTTTTAAAGTCGACTGATCCATTGTTGCTGAGTCATTTTATGCTGACATTTTAAATACTTAGAAAGCTTAATGTAAACTGTGGTCTTCATCCAAAAACAACAACTATATTTGTAAAGTATTTTCATATATCTGTGATAATAGGTTAACAACTGCACGAGGAATAAAGGTGTTCAATTACTCACTTCTGCGTGAGAATGACCCGAAACTCTGAGCGATGGCCAAGATCCAGCTGCTGCAAGACAGTCTGACTCCAGGACACATGCGAGGCTTTGCACTTGGTACATTTGAGGGTTTCTGTAACCATGTTGTACATCCTGTCGATGTCCAGAACCTGCCGTGCCCTTTTGTGCAGACCTCCATCTGTCAGCTGATGCTGTCCACATGCAGGATTAGGGCAAAGTACTTTGACCCTCCACAGCTTGTATGGCATCCACAGAAAAAGTGAATGACAGAAAAATCTGTCTGGAGCTGGAGCCTGATTGTATGTAAGTGCAGGCTGTGGAGGGTAATACCAGAGCTGGAGGTTGTCTCGAAGCTCTGGCTTTCCTTTGGACCCTATTTTAAAAAGCCTGCTGGCAATCCACTTGTGGTCCTCTGGTGGCAAGGTTTCAGCCCAAAGGCGCGGGAGTGGAACAGCTGATGGAGATTGCAACAATGACCCAGAATGTGCAGTCTGTGAAGGAAAATAGATCAAACCTTTAGTCTGGTAATGTAAATGCACCTTACATATTTGAGAGAGTACCCTTACATGATGTTATTATGATTATAATCTAAATACCTTTGATTTTAAGTGATTGTTTTTAAATACCTTATTATGTATTTCAATTCCAAAAATCATTAATAGAATTTCACCAATAAACATTTTCTTTAAAGAAGCAAAAGTATTTTCCAATACAGTTATTTCTCTTTTTCCTTTCTACTTCTTTTCCATCCATTTTCTTTTCTTTTACTACTGTGAACATAAAATATCAACAGCAGAAGGAGTAATTTTTGTGATTCTTTGCTTTATTTTTTCCTCTTTTTATTTTGTTAACATTTATACATATATCAAGCTTAAATAATTAACATCAAGTCAATTTAATTGACTGGTCTTAAAACCACTTTGTGTGAATTCAGCTGGGGCAGCAAATATGCAAACCAAATTACATTTTTTTGGACAGAAAATATGAAATTACTTACTGAGACAATGCTGGACGGCTCTGTGGAACTGGTCACTGCCGTAGTGGATGTGAGGACGGGGGCAGAAACTTGAAGGTCCTGTGTCTGTACAAACAAGCAGTATAACAAAGTGCATTTTGTAAATATATATCTATAAGTAACATTAACTAATCAGAATTTTTTGCAACCATTACTTTATTTGAACATTAATGTATAAAATACATTGGAAATGAATGATTGCTGCTAAACTGTAAAATTTTGTCACAGCGCTTCTATGCAGAACAAAAAGTTTAAAGAATGGTGCTTATTTTTAATATATATGTTTTTATGCACTAAAAGAATACTACAGAGATGTTTTATTGAGATTTAATGTGACTGTAATTAATAAAAATACGAATTTACGTATAAAAAAAATGCTTATACCAAATTCTCTCAGAAAGCTATGTGGATTATGACAATACTTACAGCCGTGCTTGGTGTAGAAGCACTACACACTGCTGAACTGGGCTGAACGTCAACCTGTGATGGTCTTCTAGCCACACTAAGATTTGGCTTTGCTGCAGCAATGTGGGATCCGGAAAATCTTGGTTTGGTGAACTCAAAAAGGGCAAGACAAAAAGCATTTCATTAAAAACACTGTGTTCACAATGGCAAAATGTACACTACTGTTCAAAGGTTTGCGATCTGCTCAATGTATTTTTTTTTATGTTTTAATTATGTTTATCAAGGCTACATTTATTTGATCAAATATTTAGTAAAAAGTGGAATAATGTGAAATAATAATATAGGCAAATTAAATAAATAAAGAATAATTTATTCAAACAATTCAAATCAAATAAAATCTACTTAATTTATGAGCAAATCAAACACAATAGAATTCTTGCAAAATATGAGTAATATTAAGCTTTTATATTTTAACAATAATCATTTTTTGAACATTAGTGTATATCACATTAAATTTCAAGCAATTAGAAACTATCTTTCTATATGTCAGTTGTACAATCAGTTTGATTTCTCTACAGTGTTTCGAGTTCAAGCTGTTTTTTACTACCACCCTCAGCTACTTTTACAGGTAGAAATAAGATATAAGTTAGAATAGATTTAATTAGATAACTGGTTCATTGAAAATAAATGTGACACGTTAGGCTTTGATTAAAATTATAGTTTTCTGGATCAAGGAGCAATATGCAAACAAATATTTTTTTTTTTTTACTACCAAAGGAATAAAGTATTGCATTATGTTATTTACAGTATTTTTGTACTGTTATTACATCATGCATTTCAACAAAAACATACATTGTATATTACAACATCACACTATGTGTTATATACAGTTGAAGTCTGATTTATTAGCCCGCTTTTTAATTTTTTTCCACCAATTTCTGTTTAATGGAGAGAAGATTTGTTCAGCACATTTTTTTAAACATCAAAGTTTTAATAACTCATTCCTAAGAACTGATTTATTTTATCTTTGCCCTGATGACAGTAAATAATATTTGACTAGATATTCTTCAAGACACTTTTATACCACTTAAAGTGACATTTGAAGGTTTAACTAGGTAAATTAGGTTAACTAGGCAGGTTAGGGTAATTAGGCAAGTTATTGTATAACGATGGTTTGTTTTGTAGACTATGCCAAAAAAAAAAAAGCTTAAAGAGGCTCATAATATTGACCTTGAAAAATGTATTCGAAATAAAACAAATAAGACTTTCTCCCAGAAGAAAAAATATTATCATACCTGTGGTAGCAAAAAAAAAAATATATATATTTTTAAATAAGTACTTTTTCAAGATAATACCTCAGACTCGTTGTTTAGAAAAAGTACAAATTTTAGCTTACACTTAAAATCAAAACAAAGTATTTACTATTAGTGTTTATTATGTATCATTATCTGAAGACAAGAGGTTAAAATGTAGCTTTAAAAACTGTGACCCTGACCATGACCTGACCATGTAATTTAATCCAATCACAGAAACTCAAACCGACCAATCAGCAAGTGTCTGCTACCCCCCACTGTGCAAGAGGTCTCTAGCAACACCTCAACTTTTTTATTGCTATTTGTTCTTTTCTCTCCTATGTTTGAACTTTGAACTGAACTTTGAACACCTTGAACACTTGAAACACTGAAATTGTCATTTCTTTTGATTTAAAAAAAAAATGTACCATTGACAATTGCGGTGAAATCTTTGATGCCACTGATGGAGTAGACGGGGGCTGGGGCTGGGCCTCAAGTTGTCTCGTCTCCATCACCTCCTGAGCAGGTACAGTAGGGGCAGGTTGTTGCACCGTTTGTGCTGGAGCAGCAGAAGCAGTACTCTGCTGAAAATAAATCACAAAAATACATATAATCATGAAAAAGGAAAGGCATTCTAGTAAATAAAAATTAACACATATTGACTCAAAAATGTACCTTTTGAGTGTGAAAACCACATGTGCATTTCAGCACACCTCCAAGCAAAGTCCTCTGCCCACGAGATTGCAATGGGTATTTCTCAATCTGAAAAAATCATGAAAGATATATTAAATAATTTTATACAATACAAAAAACTTTTATAACTAAATAAGAATTTTTACTCAATGACTCCCTTAATAAAGCACACAATAGCTCTGTAAATTAATTTACCACTGTTTCTAGAATGTGTTTAATATTTGTCTAATATGTAATCGTACAGTTTGTATCTCCAAAAACGAAAAGAAGAATAAAAGGAACTGGACAGGAACATTTCAGGCCTTAAAACCACATGCTGTATACTGTACTCATAATCCCTTCCCCCACCTTTTCAGATCTCTCTCATAAACGGTCAAACTTACTAAATTATTCGACGTAAATCTCAAAATACATGCAATTTAAAACACTTTAATATTTAAAAACAAGTATGACATGTTTTACACAGATACTGTACTGAATGTACTGAAGCCTAACAAGTTAACGTTACTCTGTTAAGCAAATTTCAACAAACGTTATATCATGTAACGAAATACACACCCTTTGATAAATCTCATGCCACTTTTTTTGTTGAGGAGCTGGCCTGTTTCCCTCATTTGATGGCCAAACTCCTGTGCTGGCAAACTTTTTCAAACGTGAAATCCAGTCAGCGTCTGACATGGCTTTATGAGATTTTCCAGACATTTTTCTCCTATAAATTAAACGGTTTTAAATTTAAAGTATCCAAATTTGAAATACAACACACTAAAACATTAATTTGTGCAATTGTGTAGTTTTTCCTACCTTTTTTAAGAAATCACTATCGGAAAAAATCCTTTACTGTAAGCAAAACGATGCTGTGCTCTGTCGAATGATGCTGTTCGTTGAATATCACTGATGGTCAATGAACTTTTTTGACCTCTGACCCGCCTCCAGAGGACCGCGTCATTCCTTCGTGTACCTTCGGCTCAGTTCGGAAAATTGATTGACATCTGACTGACCTGTTTGACTGCACACCTAGCGGTGATTCTTGGAACAGTTCCTCCCCCGCGGCTTCAACATTGTCTCGACTCTGATTGGTCAAATGTTGAAAATGTTGAGAATTCCGGTCCGCGATTGGCTGCAAATGTTGAAGCGCTGCAACGTGATTGGCTACAATGTTGGAGCCAATCGCTCCGATTGGCTCTCATCTTCAACATTTGTGAAATATTGTCAGACTATCCTTCGGCAGCTGGCGTTCAGGCTCCAGTCTCTTCGGGGGCGTGGGTTCGAATCCCACTGCTGCCAGGCAGTCCTTTTAGGATGCTTGAGAATGACCTCTCTACATCTAGCTACATCTAGGGTAGCGTGGCCGAGGGGAATGAGTGACCGCTGGAAATGAGAGAGTACATTTAAGTTGGCAACTAATCAGTATAATGTGTTCTTTGAAACTCACGGCAGACTCGTTGGTGTGACAGCAACACATCCCCAAGCTCGAATCTGCTCAGGAGCAAGTGTCTTTCCCACGATTAGATTGCAGCATCTTAACAAAGTCTGCACTGGAAGTCTCTCTCTGCCATTGCTCCTTTTAGCAAGAGCACCCTATTGAAACAGGAACAGTAAAGATTCTCAATTAGAGTAGTAATACTCTATAACTGGATTTGAATATAATAACAACAATGTGGGGTCTGCTGTGATGGAATCAGTAACTCACTCTTTTGTGAAATAACAGTTACCTTGTAATCAGGTGCTTAAATGCATCGCAGCTGGCTGCCGTTTGGAGTAGACTTCAAATGCCTTGAGGTGTGCTCTAATAGACATGTACATTTACATTTTACATTTAGTCATTTAGCAGACGCTTTTATCCAAAGCGACTTACAAATGAGGACAAGGAAGCAATTTACACAACCAAGAGCAACAATGAATAAGTGCTATAAGCAAGTTTCAGGTCTGTAAAGTCTAAGAAGGGAAGTATTAGTAGTATTAGTATTAGTATTTTTTTTTTGTGGGTACAGTTAGTGTGATATTCAGAGAGGCAATTACAGATTAGGAAGTGTAGTGGAGACTAAATAGTTGAGTTTTTAGTCATTTCTTGAAAGTAGCGAGTGACTGCTGTTCTGATGCAGTTAGGGAGTTCATTCCACCAACTGGGCAGATTGAGCGTGAGCGTTCGCGAAAGTGATTTCTTCCCCCTATGGGATGGAACCACGAGGCGACGTTCATTCACAGAACGCAAGTTTCTGGAGGGCACATAGATCTGCAGAAGCGAGAGCAGATAAGGAGCAAGGCCAGAAGTCACTTTGTAGGCAAACATCAGAGCTTTGAATTTGATGCGAGCAGCAACTGGCAGCTAGTGCAAACGGACTAGCAGCGGAGTGACATGTGCTCGTTTAGGTTCATTGAAGACCACTCGTGCTGCTGCATTCTGGAGCAGTTGAAGAGGCTTGATAGAGTTAGCTGGAAGCCCAGCTAGTAGAGAGTTACAGTAATCCAGTTTGGAGAGAACAAGAGCATGAACAAGGAGTTGAGCTGCATGTTCAGATAAGAAGGGTTGGATCTTTCTGATGTTATAGAGTGTGAATCTGCACGATCGAGCAGTTCTAGAGATGTGGTCAGAGAAGTTTAGTTGCTCATCAATCGTTACTCCAAGGCTTTTCACCATTTTGGATGCAGTAATGGTTGCCCCATCCATCTGGATTGAAAAGTTATGGTGTAGAGTCGAGTTGGCAGAAACTACAAGCATTTCCGTTTTTGCGAGGTTCAGCTGAAGATGATGATCTTTCATCCAGTCTGAAATATCCAACAGGCAGGCTGAAATGCGAGCTGGAACCGAGGGATCATCAGGATGAAAAGAGAGGTATAGCTGGGTATCATCAGCATAGCAGTGGTAGGAGAATCCATGTCTCTGGATGACTGGTCCTAGAGATGATGTGTAGATGGAGAAGAGAAGTGGCCCAAGAACAGAGCCTTGAGGTACCCCAGTGTTTAGATGCTGTAGGTTGGACACCTCACCCCTCCAAGACACCCTGAATGATCTGTCAGTGAGGTAAGATCTGAACCATTGTATAACAGTGCCCGCAACGCCCAGTGACTCAAGCGTAGATAGCAGGATCTGGTGGTTGACAGTGTCAAAAGCAGCTGACAAGTCCAGCAAAATGAGGACTGATGATTTAGAGTCTGCTTTAGCCAGTCTGAGATCCTCCACGACCGAGAGCAGGGCAGTCTCAGTTGAGTGGCCTTTCTTAAAGCCGGATTGCTTGTTGTCCATGAGATTGTTTTGAGTAAGAAAGTCCAGGACTTGATTGAACACTACTTTCTCCAGAATCTTGGCCATGAATGGAAGCAGGGATACTGGTCTGTAGTTTTCAAGTAGCGTATGGTCCAGGTTGGGTTTCTTTAGCAGTGGGGTTACCCTAGCCTGCTTAAATGAAGTGGGGAATAAACCAGAGTCAAGAGATGTGTTAATTATGTGAGTCAGTGTTGGTATGACTGCAGGAGAGATGGCTTGCAAGAGATGAGAGGGAATGGGATTGAGTGGACAGGTGGTTGCATGGCTAGATAGCACCAGTTTGGACACCTCAGACTCAGAGAGCTGAGAAAAAGAGGTGAGTGTGTGTGGTGTTGGTGGTGTACCTTGCGTGTTTGTTGTAGGTGCAGCAAATTGAGCACTGATTTTTGCAGTTTTGGTGCAAAAGAATGTAGCAAAGTCATCAGTAGTAAGTGTGGAGGATGCGGGTGGAGGAGGAGGATAGAGGAGGGAGGAAAAGGTTTTAAAAAGTAGGCGAGGATTAGTGGCATTGTTGATTTTCAGACGGTAATATGTCTGCTTTGCCGAAGTAACCTCAGCCGAGAAAGAGGACAGAAGAGTTTGGTATGTTAAGAGCTGTGCAGGATTTTTAGTTTTCCGCCAAATTCTTTCTGCAGCTCGAAGTTTTGAGCGATGCTCACGGAGAGCATCCGAGAGCCAGGGTGCAGGAGGACTGGCACAGGCTGGCCTGGATGCAAGAGGACATAATTGGTCTAGACATGATGCTCTAGACATGATGCTGTATCCAGTAATAGAGACAGAACTGTGCTTGACAGGAAGGTGGGAGTGCTTCCTAAGCTAGTATTAAGCAGCTCTCTTTCTTTGTGGAGGAGCTCCAGCAATGCATGGCCAAATTCAACTGATTTCCCAGCGCTGTTGCGCTACGTGAAACAAGTTGGTGTGAAAACTGCTCAGGGAAAGCAGCTTGGCAAGGTAGCGTGGCCGAGCGGTCTAAGGCGCTGGATTAAGGCTCCAGTCTCTTCGGGGGCGTGGGTTCGAATCCCACCGCTGCCAGGCAGTCCTTTTAGGATGCTTGAGAATGACCTCTCTGCTTGAGCAAACATACTTGTAAAGTAATACTGCATGCTTTCACTCACATCCAAACGTAGACTCCTTGGCCAAAGTTGAAGAGCTTCACTAGGAAGCTCGGCGTCCTCTCTGCTTCCGTAAAATTGGGCAGAAAAGGGACCTCTGCATGGAGTCATCTGGGATAGCGTAGCCAAGGGATCTAAGGCGCTGGATTTAGGCTCCAGTCTCTTTGTGGGTGTGCGTTCAAATCACATCCGCTGCCAGGCAGTCCTTTTAGGATGCTTGAGAATGACCTCTCTGCTTGAGCAAACAGACTTGCAAAGTGATACTGCACGCTTCAGCTCGCATCCAAATGTAGACTTCTTGGCCAAAGTTTAAGGGCTTCACTAGGAAGCTCTGCATCTTCTCTGCTGTTCTGCTTCCGTAAAATTGCGCAGAAAAGGGACCACTGCAAAGACACATCTAGGGAAGCGTGGCCGAGGGGTCTAAGGCGCTGGATTTAGGCTCCAGTCTCTTCGGGGGCGTGGGTTCGAATCCCACCGCTGCCAGATGTGATTTTAAACACGGACAAACTGCTTGAGTGCGTGCGTGTTCTCAGTGACCGCTGGAAATGAGAGAGTACATTTAAGTTGGCAACTAGTCAGTATAATGTGTTCTTTGAAACTCACGGCAGACTCGTTGGTGTGACAGCAACACATCCCCAAGCTCGAATCTGCTCAGGAGCAAGTGTCTTTCCCACTATTCGATTGCAGCATCTTAAAGTCTGCACTGGAAGTCTCTCTCTGCCATTGCTCCTTTTAGCAAGAGCACCCTATTGAAACAGGAACAGTAAAGATTCACAATTAGAGTAGTAATACTCTATAACTGGATTTGAATATAATAACAACAATGTGGGGTCTGCTGTGATGGAATCAGTAACTCACTCTTTTGTGAAATAACAGTTACCTTGTAATCAGGTGCTTAAATGCATCGCAGCTGGCTGCCGTTTGGAGTAGACTTCAAATGCCTTGAGGTGTGCTCTAATAGAGACAGAACTGTGCTTGACAGGAAGGTGGGAGTGCTTCCTAAGCTAGTATTAAGCAGCTCTCTTTCTTTGTGGAGGAGCTCCAGCAATGCATGGCCAAATTCAACTGATTTCCCAGCGCTGTTGCGCTACGTGAAACAAGTTGGTGTGAAAACTGCTCAGGGAAAGCAGCTTGGCAAGGTAGCGTGGCCGAGCGGTCTAAGGCGCTGGATTAAGGCTCCAGTCTCTTCGGGGGCATGGGTTCGAATCCCACCGCTGCCAGGCAGTCCTTTTAGGATGCTTGAGAATGACCTCTCTGCTTGAGCAAACATACTTGTAAAGTAATACTGCATGCTTTCACTCACATCCAAACGTAGACTCCTTGGCCAAAGTTGAAGGGCTTCACTAGGAAGCTCGGCGTCCTCTCTGCTTCCGTAAAATTGGGCAGAAAAGGGACCTCTGCATGGAGTCATCTGGGATAGCGTAGCCAAGGGATCTAAGGCGCTGGATTTAGGTTCCAGTCTCTTTGTGGGTGTGCGTTCAAATCCCATCCGCTGCCAGGCAGTCCTTTTAGGATGCTTGAGAATGACCTCTCTGCTTGAGCAAACAGACTTGCAAAGTGATACTGCACGCTTCAGCTCGCATCCAAATGTAGACTTCTTGGCCAAAGTTTAAGGGCTTCACTAGGAAGCTCTGCGTCTTCTCTGCTGTTCTGCTTCCGTAAAATTGGGCAGAAAACGGACCACTGCAAAGATACATCTAGGGTAGCATGGCCGAGGGGTCTAAGGCGCTGGATTTAGGCTCCTGTCTCTTTGGGGGTGTGGGTTCGAATCCTACAGCTGCCAGAAAAGGTTTTAAATATGGCCAAACAGCTTGAGTGTGTGTGTGAGTCTCAGTGAACGCTGGAAATAAGAAAGTACATTTAAGTTGGCAACTAGTCAGTATAATGTGTTCTTTGAAACTCACGGCAGACTCGTTGGTGTGACAGCAACACATCCCCAAGCTCGAATCTGCTCAGGAGCAAGTGTCGTTCCCACGATTAGATTGCAGCATCTTAACAAAGTCTGCACTGGAAGTCTCTCTCTGCCATTGCTCCTTTTAGCAAGAGCACCCTGTTGAAACAGGAACAGTAAAGATTCACAATTAGAGTAGTAATACTCTATAACTGGATTTGAATATAATAACAACAACAATGTGGGGTCTGCTGTGATGGAATCAGTAACTCACTCTTTTGTGAAATAACAGTTACCTTGTAATCAGGTGCTTAAATGCATCGCAGCTGGCTGCCGTTTGGAGTAGACTTCAAATGCCTTGAGGTGTGCTCTAATAGAGACAGAACTGTGCTTGACAGGAAGGTGGGAGTGCTTCCTAAGCTGGTATTAAGCAGCTCTCTTTCTTTGTTGAGGAGCTCCAGCAATGCATGGCCAAATTCAACTGATTTCCCAGTGCTGTTGCGCTACTTGAAACAAGTTGGTGCAAAAACTGCTCTGGGAAAGCAGCTTGGCAAGGTAGCGTGGCCGAGTGGTCTAAGGCGCTAGATTAAGGCTTCAGTCTCTTTGGGGGCGTGGGTTCGAATCCCACTGCTGCCAGGCAGTCCTTTTAGGATGCTTGAGAATGACCTTTCTGCTTGAGCAAACAGACTTGCAAAGTGATACTGCACGCTTCTGCTCGTAGTGGTCTAAGGCGCTGGATTTAGGCTCCTGTCTCTTCGGGGGTGTGGGTTCGAATCCTACAGCTGCCAGAAAAGGTTTTAAATATGGCCAAACTGCTTGAGTGTGTGTGTGAGTCTCAGTGAACGCTGGAAATAAGAAAGTACATTTAAGTTGGCAACTAGTCAGTATAATGTGTTCTTTGAAACTCACGGCAGACTTGTTGGTGTGACAGCAACACATCCCCAAGCTCGAATCTGCTCAGGAGCAAGTGTCTTTCCCACGATTAGATTGCAGCATCTTAACAAAGTCTGCACTGGAAGTCTCTCTCTGCCATTGCTCCTTTTAGCAAGAGCACCCTGTTGAAACAGGAACAGTAAAGATTCACAATTACAGTAGTAATACAGTGGGGAATAAACCAGAGTCAAGAGATGTGTTGATTATGTGAGTCAGTGTTGGTATGACTTTCTGACACAGAAATGAAAATAGCCTCACCATTTACTTTCCATTGTTTGGTTTTAAACCTTGATGAGTTTCTTGATTCTGTTGAAGACAAATTACGATATTGTGATAAAAATGCTAGCTTACTTTGTGTTCCAGAAGACAGGAAATGTTTAAAACCACATGATGGAGAGTAAATGGTAAGCTCATTTTAATATTTAGGGTAAACATCCATTTCATGCTTGCCAGTTTGCCTTTATACTAAAGTTCACTTTTTTGAAGACCTGATGGTGCTGAAAGAAGAGACACATCAATGGAGTGAAATAGAAGAGAAACAACAAGAAATAATGAGTGATGAAAAACCCACACTCACTAAAAGACTTCATCACACAGAAAACCCCGGAAATCCAAGTCTAGGTGTAATTTCAGCTGTAAACAGAGTAGAAAGAGTTTCAGTCAAAAGCCAAACCGTGACCACACTAGGGAGAAACCTTACACCTGCAAACAGTGTGAAAAAAAGCTTCTATAATACAGGAAACTTAAAAGTGCACATGAGAATTCACACTGGAGAGAGGCTGTACGCATGCTAACAGTGTGGAAAAAGCTTCTATTCTACAGGAAACTTGGCAGTGCACAGAAGAATTCACACTGGGGAGAGGCTCTATTCTTGCCCTCAGTGTGGAAAGAGTTGTAAGCAAAATGGCAACCTTGAAGTCCACATGAAAACTCACACTGGAGAGAGAAGCTTTATTTGTACACAGTGTGGGAAAGGTTTTTCTCAAAAACAAAACCTTACCATCCACATGAGGATTCACACTGGAGAGAAACCTTACACATGCACAGAGTGTGGTAAAAGGTTCCCACATAAAGGCTCACTCAAACACCACATGATAACTCACACCGAACAGAAGCCGTTTGCATGTGCTCAGTGTGGAAAGAGCTTCACAACCAAAGCTAGAATCATGAATCACACGAATGGTCATACTGGAACCACAGTGTTTACATGTGATCATTGTGGAAAGAGTCTCTCATGCAAAGACTCCATTAAGCAACACATGAAGATTCACTCAGGCGAGCGTTTTCGATGCAGTGAGAGTGGAAAGGTCTTCAAACATAAAAGATGCCTCGTCAATCACATGAAGCTTCACAATGGAGAGAAAAAATGAGGCCTTGTCCAGCAGAGCTTAAGGCTTTCATGGGATAGCATGGGATAGCATCTCGAGACAAGTGTGAACTCCTGAATACATCTCAAGTTACTGGAATGAAACCCTTTGAACCTAAAGATTTAAACTCAATAACTGAAGAGGGGTGAAGATGTGCCAGGTTGTGAGAGTTTCTACAGGGCTGCAATAAAGCAAAATAACTCTATATGTGTTTCAAGTTATTATGAACTGAAAACCAAATTTGTGCACATTGCACACTGCAATCAAATGATCGGCACTGAAAAGAGAATTAGAAAGATTAGGGAGGAGAAAATGTTTGGGGATATGCAGGGTAAACTGTCCTACACCCTTAGATTGTGTTTTTGATTATTCACATTGTTTGATTTTCACTCCCTTGAACAAACACCGATTTGCCTCCAATTTTGGGCTTTTGTCTGCCGTTTCACAAAAAATGTTGGTGAATGAAAGTCCACCTAAACTCGGCCGGTGTGAACTTGCAATGACAGTGAGAGACTGATGCAGACTCCATAAAGCCCTGTTCAGACTACACAATGCCATTTGCCAGTTACCACAGATCAGATTTTTGTCAAATTATGAGATTTTGACTTGATAAACTCTTGATGTGTTGTGGGTACAAATGGAGACTTTGCTTTTAAAACACTACACTTTTATTTTGATGGACATATTTTAGAAAATAAACAAGTTTTCTTCATAAAGACAATTAAACTTTCTATGGACAACTAGTTTCCCTTAAAGAAATGTTCATGTGAAAACTCCCACATTACTACAAATAAATCGGTGTATGGGAAACCCAGTGTTGCTATTGTGAATGAGAACATGAGTGATTTGTTAGCTTACATGCTAATTCCAGTACTCATTAGACTACTGAAGGACTTCAGCTATCTGTAAATTCCAAATATTATTTATATGCATTACATATTGTACTACTCATGTGCACTGATAGATTATATTGTGTGCTGTCTGCAAGTGGTGTGTGTGTGTGTAGGTTATAGTTTTAGGTTTATTGTGTTAAAGGTAAATTATTTTAAGAGTAACAAGATATTTAATTATTAACATTCTGATTGTTCCTATATATATATATATATATATATATATATATATATATATATATATATATATATTAGGGATGCACCGATATGGATTTTTTTGGCCGATACCGATAACCAATAATTCTTAAGACTTGGAGGCCGATAGCCAATATGTATAGGCCGATATTTATAAATATTTCAAAATGATATATTTTTATACAGCAAACTTCATAAAAGATTGAACTTCTTTTATGAACTAAATAGTCTATACTCAAAGCAAAAAAGCTTTAACTTCAAAATTGCAAGGTGATTATAGACCTATATTCAAGATTTCACATAAATCAGCATGCAAAAAATACATTACTTCCTTTTCTTCATAGCAAATTAACATGCAACTTGACTGTTGCATAAAATTAAGAAGGTTAAATAACAAAATATGATTTATTCAACAAGCAAATTAAATATATTTAAATAAGATGAGAATGAAAGCACTAAGGACTGAAACCAGCTCAAATGTTCTTGAATAAAACGTGTTACAGTGATGTACACATGTACAAATACGTCATGTCCGAAAAAGCCTTTTTTAGAGGTGTTTTGACAGTTCATAGCCACCGTACAAGTAAATAGCTTACAGATAGTACGTTTAGAAAATGCGGCACAGATTCATGCTATTTGGCGTTTTAGATTCTTTCGAACATGTAGCTGCTGCTTGTCAATCAGATGCGTCTGCGCTCGTTCTTGCTGTCAATTGCGGGGGGAAAATGATCGATGAAAAGTTTATGATAAACCGCTGAGTTTTACTCAACTGTAGAGGAAGAGTTGCCATCAGAGTCAGATTTTCATACAAAACCTGCAATGAGCTGACTTTATGGCTAACAGAGCTGAATATAAAGACAGAATGAGCCGCTGGTCGAGAGGCTCTATGACTGGATTCACCTCTCCCCCGTGCTACAGTGTGTGTGTGTGTGCAGTGACAGCTCGCGCGCTCGTCATAATCAATATGAATATTTCGATCAAACTTAATACATCTAACATCAACAACACATGACAAGCAACACGTTGATAATAACAAATAATCAGATTACAAACAACTGTTTACACGTGTTGTAAAATGTGCGGGTCCAGTTGCAGTTTGGTGTGTGTGTGTGTGAAGCGTAGAGGGAGAGGGAGAGAGAGAGGAGCGGTTTTTGGGCAATGAGACTATTTTAGGTGACTGATTTGTTGTACCACACGGAAAGTAATAAATATTTTGGACCAAGTTACATGTTTCCTCGTTCATTCGCCGGCTGCAACTAAAAGAGAAGGCAATTCACCACGAAACTAATATTATTCGGCCCTGGAGTAATAAGTTAAGAATCCCTGCTATCTCTACACAACAAAGAGACGGAGCTGGAAAGGTTTACATAGTTAATATTTTTCCTGAGGCGATTTAAAGCAAAATACACAATGACACTCGATCAAACACATCTACAATGATAAGAAACATGGTTACTTACTGACTTATTAACGCACAGCAATACCACTTGAAGAAATGACAGACTTTGAAGGAATAAACAGTGTGAAGAGAGATCCATTATAGTGCAGTGGGCAAGTCTGAACAAGTTCCGCCCACGCGTGCGCAGCGCGCAAGTCTGTACAATTACGTAATTTATCGGCTTAAAGATATCGGCCGAATTTAGACATCGGATCGATAACGATAGTCCTAAAAATAGCATTTATCGGCCGATACCGATATGGCCGCCGATATATCGTGCATCCCTAATATATATATATATATATATATATATATATATATATATATATATATATATATATATATATATATATATATATATATACTATTCCTAAACAGCAATGATAGGTGAGCAAAATAAAAATTGAAAGAGGATACTTTTATTAGGCCTTTCATGAGTCTAATAATCTCAAAGTCACACTTAAAAAGAAGGTCCAAAAACCTGCATTTACAAATAAGGAATGTTTTGCAAAGCATAAAAGGTTGTTAACCAGGTAATGCTGTGTACAATTTGTTTTAGTTACACCAAATTTAACTTGTTTATTGTAAAAAGGGTTTAAATGGATATTGACATGAGACATTCTGTATTATGCATTACGTATTATGAGTCATGAGTAGGGCCAGAAAGAATCTGTCAACGTTTTTTGCTATTTCTGTGAAGAATATTGATAAAAATCTGTGGATTTCTGCCAAAATATTTTGGGAGTATTATAACTAAAACCTAAATATGTGAAACAAAAAATATTATCTTTTAAACTTTTATTTAATGTTTAAAATGCAAATCCAATTAGATACACTTTATTTGATAAACAAAGCAAGTCACTCATATAATATTTCTACTAAAAGACAAAAAAATATTACTGTAAAAACTGCATTGTACATAAATCAGATAAACATTTTCATATTAGTCAATAATATTACTGTATTTAATTTAAAAAGTGAATAAATATATATTTACACAAGTAAATAAAATAGAATTAATGATCTGCACGACATTATGTGTTATGAGTCATGTACATGAGTATATGCAGTTGTATAAACATGCTCAGTGTTTTTAATAACTTTCACAAAATTGACAAGTTCTCCTCAGTATCAACTTTTAATCTCAGGAATTCTTTTGATGGAGACACATCATTAATCATTTTAACTGAAGTTCTTTAATTTTGGGGAGAATTAAAAAATAAATGTAACTTTCTTATTTTTTCTAATTCCTGTGAATTAAATTATTTTAAAATAATTGAGGTCTGAGCTGATTATGACCACGGGTATGCTCAGTCCAGAAAGACTAGGACCTCCATGCAAAAATGAATGGCCTATCATCCGGCCAGCCATCTGGAACAGGTTGCTGTCCCGTAGTACAGCAGATGCAGAAGGTACACGGTGGTTTTTTTTCCCCCTCAAAAAGGGCTGTAGTAGATGAACCTAAAAAAATCCAATCAGTAAGAATTAACTAATAGTACTAGTTGTATAAAATCTGTAATAGCCCAAAAGCAAAAGAGACATAAAACATCAAATCACATCTGTAAAATTCTAAACAAATGTTTTCTCTGTATGCACTGTGGTGGTGTACCAGTCAGCATCGATCTGCATTGCCCACCAGTAAATAGAAAGATAATGTTATGAACATTTTACATCTTATCAGGTGTGCAAAAGGCTTCTCAAGTACAGTGCACGAAATCATACAGAAAAAGGTCAGGGTTACAGGCAGTGTTGACGAAAATTAACTTATATATATATGTGTGTGTGTGTGTGTGTGTGTGTGTGTGTGTGTGTGTGTGTGTGTGTGTGTGTGCACATGTAACCGAACTGCAACCAATTACAAACCCAAATTTAAAGTGAAGCCAGTCTTCAGTTTTTGCATCATCATTGACAAAATATGGCGGTTAACTCCCTTGCCAACAGCTGCATCTCCTAAAAAAAATACAAAATGAAGCAAGTTCGTTGCACAAACTGTACAGACTATAAGCGATTCAAATGATTTTAATAATAAAAAAGGAGTACCAGTCAATCTATATTTCAATGGAGTGGACCAATTAGCACTGTTCATTTTATAAAATGAAACCAGGGTACTATCTTGTTCATCCATAGTATCAAACTGGTTGATGAGTAATGATAGAGATAGACAGTGTGAATTGATGGAGAGCAACTCATCACAGAACATTCGAGATGATTTGAATGGGTCAATTTCATTTTTCCATGCTGAAATCAAATGAACAATTTATCTAAATACCATTTTACAAGCATAGTTGAATAACAATACAAAAAAGATGAAAGAATAAATGAATAAAGATGCACTTATCATTTTACAGTACAACAGCACTAAAAAAAAAATAAATGTGTTGTGTCTAACCTGCAGACAGGGATGTTGAAGATTGTGCAGTTGAGGGTCCTGGCAATTCTTCTGTATTTAAAGTGAATGAAGAATCATTGTCACCAAAAGTCCTTTCTCTAAAACAGGCAAGACACAAACAATTTCAATTTTGTTCATTAAGCCACTTCAAAAATTTTCATGCATATTAAAAGCATTTGCCCAGTTTCATAGACAAGGCTTAGACCCTAGTGCCAGACAAAGTCTGGATGTAACTTACAATGACATACTGTTTATAGTCATTAATGTCAAAAGTCACAAGTAATGATTTTCTCAAAGCAAGGCTTATAAAAGCTACATACATCAAATCTAATAATGTCTACTACTGACCCAGTTTATGAAACCAACACATTAATTTAAATTTAAGACAGTCCACCAGAAAATTATTTTGTTAATTTTTTACCCTACATTCCATCTGATCTTTGTACATCTCCCTCGAGATATATACAACCAAAACAAACTGTGCAAACTAATCCTTTAGTATTAAAGGCATGTCATCCTACAATTTTTAGCATAACTTTACACAGCAAATTCATTGGTGTTAAATTTCCAGTGTTGTGGTAATTCAGAGTAAAGTGTTAAAATTCTAGAGTTAGATAAAGGTAAAATAACCCTCTCGGCGTTAGAAGCTGATTTGCCTCCTTGTCATACAGAGTAACATAAATCTACCTTTGTAGAAAACCCTTGTATTTGAGAAACTAATCAGAGTGTCTGAAATCTCGCCACACCCTCATTCACCTGGCCCTTAAATTGGTCAATTAGTTTAGTCCACTAGACAGAGTGAATGACCACAAATAAGTGAATTCAGACACCTGCTGTTAACAAGCACAATCACTGAAGGAATAAGAAATTGAAGGAAGAAATAAAACTACAGACACAGCCTCACACCAAACCAACTGAATTAAAACAGAGGATTAAACAACTCCATTAACTAATAGTATAAGCAGCTTCACTGATTACAGTTTGACTTCATTTCTGTAAGAATATTTGACAATGAACAGAGGTTTAGATTTTTTTATTAAAAATATTTCATTTGACCTCACCATCATGGAGATCAGAGGCTGCTTATTTGAGCTCTTGAAGCTTTACTCTTATATTCTATTGTTTCTCTGACTGCTATAGCTGTGTTTCTAAAACTCATTAGCTATAGCAAGAAAGATCAAGAGAAACTATACTGTTTATGCTTAATTGTTATAGATTTAATTTCAGGTGTTTATTAAGTTGATTCATAAAGATATGTAAATATAGTTGTATTAAAACTGCATGGGACAATACTACTGGCAGTCTGCTGCTCTTCATAGAAAATTCAACAAATAATTAGGATGCAATTAATAATTAGAGTGTCATGCACTAAACATTCAAGCTCCAGCTTGCTCTTTATGACACACAGGCATCAAGAATCAGGACATGAAACTCAACCGTGGTTGCTAAAAAAAAAAAAAAAAAGCTGCATAGTTCATGCCGCAATGCATGCTGGGTGCCAGCATAGTACAAATCTCCCAGCATGCATTGCAGCATGAATAAATTATGCAGCTTTATGTTCTTACAATCTCTTTATTTTCCTTTATTTTGTGTTGTTTTTGGGAGGTAATATTTCAGTAGAGTGTTTTTTTTTTTACTTGATTTTTTTTGTTTGTCACCATCATTGAGATTCAAAGACTAATTATTGATCTCTGTGTGTTTTTGAGTTCTGCTATAGATCAAACATTCTCATTGTAAATATTGTTTTTATTTTATTTTATTGGAGCTTCAGTGGTTTCATTTATGTATATTATTTATTTCTCACACATAACTAATATGATATTGAATTAGAAAACAAGCAGGAAAGGATGGCTATATTATCATTAATAATCTCTTCAGTATGACACTTTAATTTTCTTTCGGCTTTCCATGCTATATGTTTAAGTAGTGTAATCAGCCAAAATAAAAGACATCTATAGTTAGAAGTTGAAGAGCCTGACTAAAGCAGACTCTGTCCTCCATCATGGTGACTTCAAATGAACAACGGAAATTTCATTAAGAGCTTTTGTTCACATGACAGAAATAAAGTCAAAGGTCAGTAATAGGTGAAGCTCCATGATAAGTTGTTTAATTTGATGAGTTTTTTTTAAAGATGTTGAAAAATAATTTTTTTTTTTATTGTGTAATTTGTTTTATTTTTACTGATTATTATTTTATTTAGAGTTTTTTTTTCTGAGTTGATTTAATCTTTGGTTTTGGCTTGTGTTTTTCTGTCCTTCAGTGATTCTGCTTGTTAACAGTTGTTCATCAATTCTCAATCCTCCTTTAATTAGACACTTAATTGTCTCATTAACTTCATCACTGTCTCAGTGTTCAGCCCTCTGTAGTGAGGACACTAGTTAGGATTTTGCTCTGGAATTTAAGGCTTAAGTGTGTTCAAATAAAAAATACAGACTATGGGATGTATTTTTAACAGATATATTCTGGAAACTGAATTTACGAATGTAAAATGTTGAAAACAGCAGATTACTGGCAACCACTGCTGCCAGTATTTTGACATACATTTAACAGATATTTTACACAATAAGAGTTTGCTAATTAACACTTTGGGTGTTAAAAATTTTAACACTTTCAAAAGTGTTATTTTAACACTTATAGTGGTTCCCATATAAACACTGAGGGAGTGTTAATTTTAACTCTAAGGTAGTTAAATCTACCAAATCTAAAATTTGCAGTGTGAGATCGATAAAAAATACAGACTGTTGAATGTGCTTTTAACAGAAATATTCTGTAAACTGAATTTATGAATGTAAAAACAGCAGATTACTGGCAACCACAGCTGCTGGTATTTTTCCGTAAAATCTAAAAATGAAAAAAAAAGAAAGAAAAACAGCAAAACGGTTTTTGTGTCACCATTGTGGAGGATAATAGCGTCTCTGTTCAAGTCCAAGATGAACTGAGATTATTTGATGTTATGCTGCATCTTCTTTTGTTTAAAGGTAACTGTGTAGTTACTAATGCTGTCAAAATCTGTTTGCTAATTGCAATCACACATGAACACATTATTGTATCTAAAGACTTTACATTTTTGTGCACTAAGCTATGATTTTGTAAAATAAACAATGTGTTAGTTCATGAAATATGGTTATTTTTTTGTAAATTTATACAGTTCTATAAAACTTCCATGTTTTTCACAGAAAGATTCTGGCAACCACAGCTGCTGGTATTATTTTTGGAAATTTAACATATTTTACACAATAAGAGTTTGCTAATTAACACTCTCTTGGTGTTGACAATGTTAACACTTTCAAAAGTGTTATTTTTAACACTTATAGTGGTTCCCATATAAACTCTGAGGGAGTGTTAATTCTAACTCTAAGGTAGTTAAATCTACTATCTAAAATTTGCTGTGTACCCTTCACCACACATGCTTGCATGAAAAGGCAAGACATCAGTTGGGAAAGAGATCTGGCAAATTGGACAAATCTGTAAAAAGTAAAAATAAATTAAACAATGTATGTTTGTAGCAAATTTGTTGAAGAACATACATATTCTACCCCATAAAAAGATTCTAAAATATTAAGAATAGTCTCAAATTTTTAATAGCTTCAAACACATTCTTTATGGAACCACGAATTGGGTATATTCAAATATAGTGAGTATACCCAAATACAAGAAATAGGCTTTGATCAAAGACCTGTAATGATGGTTCTAAGATGGGGTGAAGTGGGCTTGGCTGGTCAACAGTTTCGATTACATTTTCGTCTACATCATCATCTAGAATGGTCACATCATTTGAAGACTCCTAATAAAAGTAATCAAAATGCATTGGCATTGTAAATAAATAATATTGATAGAAAAATAAAACCATAATACTGTATGACTTACTGTCTCAGCTTCTTTACACTCTTCAATGTGTAAGGGCAGCAATGGCAGTGGTATTTTCTTACCACATTTAATACAGCTGGACTGTGGCATCTTAGCAAACTCCACAGAATCATAAAGTAATGGTTCAGTGGAAAGCTGTTCCTGTAATGGAACTACAAACAGCATGTTCTTTCCATTATTTGACACTGATTTTAGGAGTCGAGTTGAGTATCCATCAGCATCTGTGGGAATTATAGACAGCTTACGCCGCCCACCCCCACCAAATGGCAAAATCAATTGAGAATCACATTCAGGACTACTGTTGCCTTCTTGGGCTAGCAATATTGTTATAAATGTGTCACCTAAAATTTTGGACAGAAATGTTCAATAAAGCTCTGTTTACCACTGGAAAACTGAAGTAGGGCATGCCATAATCTTAGAACATGGCAGAGAAACATGTCCTTGACTAAAAAGTTTAAACTAATGAAGCTTATTACTAAATTATTAACGCCAACAAAGCACATACCAGTTTCATTAATTTACAAAAGTGCAAAGTTATTGCAAATGCACACAAATCATTTTTTGTTTATATGTAACATGCAAAACATAAATACCTGTAGACTTGTAAAACATCCAGCCACCCTGAAGTGTTTTTAATTTGGGAAACTCTCCTTCAAGCAGACTGACAATCTTAAGAATGAAACAAAATTCATCATTTAGTTTTTTTTTTTTTTTTCCAACAGATATAAAACTCCCATCAATTCCTAGTATTATAGTAACATTTGCAATTACCTCACTGTGTTTAAAATGATCTGGAACAGTTAAAAGCCTTTTTCCAAGTCCAGCATGGACAAGCTCAAGGTCTTCATCTCCTTTTGGTGTGAAGGGTGTGGGTTCAGAGAGGACATGGATTTGAAAATCAGTTTTTTTAATGTTTCCAGGTTTGGCCACAGAAAAATCTCTGTCCCAAACATACTTGGGAATTGCCTATAGTGACAAAAGGGCAAAATGAATAAACATATTAATAATAAGAAACATTTTTTGCATGACACAAAAAGTTGTGTTTTACAGTAAACATGAAAAATTACCTTTTTAAGGCTTGCCTTACCATGTTTTCAGGCTCTGCAGGCAAAGGAATGGTCCCACTTGAGATGCTTTCTCTTATTGGTCTACTACCACTAGCTAGTGCATTTCTTTACGAAGATGGAGTAAGGCCCCTGGCTAATACATCGATCAGAGCTTTTGCTGCTATTTCTACTTCTGATGACAGTGCCTGTAAGACAAATACCAATTATACCTTTTATCATTTGTTATCTTCATAGTCCGCGATCAACACTGCCGACCCCCACCCCGCCCGTTCCTTACAGTCGGCGATCATCTCCTCTCTCCACCCCCCATACCCACCCACACCCAAAACGGCATTACGCTCTCCCGGTCTTCACTTTAGTACGCGATCGATTCCACCTCCAAATTAGTCCTTGATCAAATTTATAGCTGAGCTCCCTTGAATGACAATCCTAGAATCGACCATGACAGAAGCCATGCTATTTTACACGACCATCCCGTTCTTCACTCGCCATGTTGGCTTAATAAAGGACTTAATTTACGTTATAAAGTTTACATTATAAACAACAGCAGCCATTGCTTTAACAAACGTTTGATACTTAATCTTTGCATACATAAACCACTATAGAAATCAAGTAACCACTTACCCGCGCATCCCGCTCTTCACCTGCCATGCTAAATAGAGGAGTATTCTTTTTCTTAGAGGATCATCTCCGTTAATTAGGTCAGACTGCGCAAATGGAGCGCACAGTGAAGCGCATCGGTCATTCCCACGTTCTCAGGGAGTTGTGATTGGTTGAACAGTAAGCTCGCATCTTATTGGCTACAGGGCACAAGTGACTCACGTGGGAGGTGTGTGCTGACAGGAAAGTCTCAAAAATGCACACACTCGTATTCAGGGTGAGTCGTACGTGAGAGAGGATTTGCACATTCTCATTCAGGATGAACTCGTGAATTTTAAACATTCAAAACTTTTTGTACACTCTTATATATTTGCAAATAGTGTTTTGCATTTGTGAAATGTATTTTATGAAAATGTATTTTTATTTTGTGCATGTGAATTGTTTTTGTGAGTATAAATAAATATTTTACGCATGTGAATTTGGCTACGCATGTGTACATCGTGTCTTTTGCGTGAATTATTATTGAGTCTAATCTCTCTCCATAGAAAAACACTTTTTATCAGATCTGGACTCCGTTGCTTGAATATGTAGGTCCTAGGATTTCAGGTACATTTTTGCAAAACCTTAGATCACCATAAACTTTGGTTAATTTATGTACTTTTCTATTTTTATTATTACTCTGTATTTTTATGTCTTCTTTTTGATTTTGATTTTCATTATGTGCTGTGATGCTAAGAAATTTCTTGGTTGTAAGCTGTTGTCAATGTTCTGTTCTTTTTTGTTTTGTTAAAATAAAGACAAAAAAATGTATTTCGAAGAATTCCAGTTTGTCAGCAGATAGTGTCGGCGCATAAAACATTCCTTTGCATAGTGGTTTGGTTGTCTAGGAGTATGATTCTCGTTCATGCCGTGAGAAATCCCAGATTCAAATTTCGGTTGAGCCCTTACAGTTGTCTGCTGTTTTGTAAGGGCGTTGTGGCTTACACAGAGGCCTTTTTTCTGAGAATGCCAGTTCGTCAGCTGATAGTGTTGCCATATAAAGTTGCTGTTTTGCAGTGGCTCGTTGATCTAGGGGTATGATTCTCGCTTAGGGTGCCCTTGATTCGTTAGAGAAAGTTTTCTGACTATCTGATGCTTCTGACACCATGTGAAATAAAATCAATTTAGTGGCTCATTGGTCTAGGGCTATGATTCTCGCTTTGCGTGTGAGAGGTCCCGGGTTCAAATCCCAGACGAGCCCTTGCAGGTGTCATGTGTTTTACAGGGCACTATGACTTTCATTTAAATGTCTTTCGAAGAATTCCAGTTTGTCAGCAGATAGTGTCGCCACATAAAACATTCCTTTGCATAGTGGCTTGCTGGTCTAGGAGTATGATTTTCGTTAATGCAATGAGAAATCCCAGATTCAAATTTCAGTTGAGCCCTTACATTTGTCTGCTGTTTTGTAAGGTCTACGGGCTTACACAGAGGCCTTTTTTCTGAGAATGCCAGTTCATCAGCAGATAGTTTTGCCATGTAAAGTGGCTGTTACAGTAGCTAGTTGGTTTAGGGGTATGATTCTCGCTTAGGGTGCCATTGATTCGTTAGAGAAAGTTTTCTGACTATCTGATGGTTCTGACGCCATGTGAAGTTTTATCAATGTAGTGGCTCGTTGGCCTAGGGGTATGATTCTCGCTTTGGTTGAGAGAGGTCCCGGTTTCATATCCCGGACGAGCCCTTGCAGGTATCATGTGTTTTACAGGGCACTATGACTTTCATTAAAATGTCTTTCGAAGAATTCCAGTTTGTCAGCAGATAGTGTCGCCACATAAAACATTCCTTTGCATAGTGGCTTGCTGGTCTAGGCGTATGATATTCGTTCATGCAATGAGAAATCCCAGATTCAGATTTCGGTTGAGCCCTTACACTTGTCTGCTGTTTTGTAAGGTTGTTGTGGCTTACACAGAGGCCTTTTTTCTGAGAATGCCAGTTTGTCAGCAGATAGTGTTGCCATATAAAGTTGCTGTTTTGCAGTGGCTCGGTGGTCTAGGGGTATGATTCTCACTTAGGGTGCCCTTGATTCGTTAGAGAAAGATTTCTGACCATCTGACGTCTTGTGAAATTCTCTCAATTTAGTGGCTCATTGGTCTATGGGTATGATTCTCGCTTCGGTTGCGAGAGGACCCGGGTTCAGTTCCTGGATTAGCCCTTGCAGGTGTACTGTGTTTTACAGGGCATTATGTCTTTCGGAAAAACGTCTTTCAAAGATTTCCAATTTGTCAGCAGATAGTGTCGCCACATAAAATATTTCTTGCATAGTGGCTTGCTGTTCTAGGAGTTTGATTCTCGTTCATGCCATGAGAAATCCTAGGTTCAAATTTCAGTTGAACCCTTACAGTTGTCTTTTGTTTTGTAAGGGCGTTGTGGCTTACACAGAGGCCTTTTTTCTGAGAATGCCGGTTTGTCAGCAGATAGTGTTGCCATGTAAAGTGGCTGTTTTGCAGTTGCTCGTTGGTCTACGGGCATGATTCTCGATTAAGATGCGAGAGGTCTCGTTTTCAAATCCTGGACGAACCATTGCAGAAGTCCCGGGTCCAAATGAAGCAAAAGCTCTGCTTCAATGTTTGTTAGATAAGGATTTCTGACCATCTGTTGCTTCAGATGTCTTGTAAATTATTCAAGCTTTTGTGGCTCGTTGGTCTAGGGGTATGATTCTCGCTTAGGGTGCGAGAGGTCCCGGGTTCAAATCCTGGACGAGCCCTTGCAGTTATTCTGTTGTTTTACAGGGCATTATGGCTTTCATAAAAAACGTTTTTCGAAGAATTCCTGTTTGTCAGCAGATAGTGTCGGCACATAAAGCATTCCTTTGCATAGTGGTTTGGTTGTCTAGGACTATGATTCATGTTCATGCCGAGAGAAATCCCAGATTCAAATTTCGGTTGAGCCCTTACAGTTGTCCGCTGTTTTGTAAGGGCGTTGTGGCTTACACAGAGGCCTTTTTTCTGAGAATGCCAGTTCGTCAGCTGATAGTGTTGCCATATAAAGTTACTGTTTTGCAGTGGCTCGTTGGTCTAGGGGTATGATTCTCGCTTCGGGTGTGAGAGGTCCCGGGTTCAAATCCCGGACGAGCCCTTACAGGTGTTATGTGTTTTACAGGGCACTATGTCTTTCATTAAAATGTCTTTCGAAGAATTCCAGTTTGTCAGCAGATAGTGTCGCCACATAAAACATTCCTTTGCATAGTGGCTTGCTGGTCTAGGAGTATGATTTTCGTTCATGCAATGAAAAATCCCAGATTCAAATTTCGGTTGAGCCCTTACAGTTGTCTGCTGTTTTGTAAGGTCGTTGTGGCTTACACAGAGGCCTTTTTTCTGAGAATGCCAGTTTGTCAGCAGATAGTGTTGCCATATAAAGTTGCTGTTTTGCAGTGGCTCGGTGGTCTAGGGGTATGATTCTCACTTAGGGTGCCCTTGATTCGTTAGAGAAAGATTTCTGACTATCTGACACCTGTGAAATTCTCCCAATTTAGTGGCTTGTTGGTCTATGGGTATGATTCTCGCTTCGGTTGCGAATGGTCACAGGTTCAATTCCTGGACGAGCACTTGCAGGTGTCCTGTGTTTTACAGGGCATTATGTCTTTCGGAAAAACGTCTTTCAAAGAATTCCAATTTGTCAGCAGATAGTGTCGCTACATAAATATTTCTTGCATAGTGGCTTGCTGGTCTAGGAGTATGATTCTCGTTCATGCCATGAGAAATCCTAGGTTCAAATTTCAGTTGAACCCTTACAGTTGTCTTTTGTTTTGTAAGGTTGTTGTGGCTTACACAGAGGCCTTTTTTCTGAGAATGCCGGTTGGTCAGCAGATAGTGTTGCCATCTAAAGTTGCTGTTTTGCAGTGGCTCGTTGGTATAGGGGCATGATTCTTGCTTCGGGTGCGAGAGGTCCTGTGTTCATATTCCAGACGAGCCGTTGCAGTTGTCTAGTGTTTTACAGGGCATTATGTCTTTCGTAAAAATGTCTTTTGAAGAATTCCAGTTTGTCAGCAGATAGTATTGCCATGTAAAGTGGCTGTTTTGCAGTAGCTTGTTGGTCTACGCGTTTGATTCTCGCATAAGGTGCGAGAGGTCCCGTTTTCAAATCCTGGACGAACCATTGTAGAAGTCCTGGGTCCAAATGAAGCAAAAGCCCTGCTTCAATGTTTGTTAGATAAGGATTTCTGACCATATGTTGCTTCTGAAGTCTTGTGAAATATTCAAGCTTTTGTGGTTTGTTGGTGTAGGAGTATGAATCTCGCTTAGGGTGCCCTTGATTCCCTTTAGAGAAAGATTTCTGACTATTTGATGCTTCTGACGCCATGTGAAATCCTAGCACTTTAGTGGCTCATTGGTCTAGGGGTGTGATTCTCGCTTTGGATGTGAGAGGTCCCAGGTTCAAATACCGGATGAGACCTTGCAGGTGTCCTGCGTTTTACAGCAAATTATGTCTTTCATAAAAATGTCTTTCGAAGAATTCCAGTTTGCCAGCATATAGTGTCGCCACAAAACATTACTTTGCATAGTGGCTTGCTTGTCTAGGAGTATGATTCTCGTTCATTCCGTGAGAAATAACAGGTTAAAATTTCGGTTGAGCCATTCAGCATATAGTGTTGCCCTGTAAAGTTGCTGTCTGAGAGAACTATGCTTTTAAGCCAGGGGTCACCAAACTTGTTCCTGGAGGTCTTAAAATGACAACCAAAGAGGTTGTTTACAGTTTTTTCCAGTTGTTTACACACATTTTCTGAAAGCATGTCTCATATTGTCAGAACTCTACACACAAATCACAAAACACACACACATTGGGCAAAACTCTTCAATTCTTCTGCAAAATGAAATTATAAGTTCAAAACAATGTGATTTCTTCTCAAAAAGGTATTTTGTTTTCAAATGACACACACAAGCCATCACATTAATAGATATTCATAAGATCAGTTGAACACTAATGTGATTAATGTAAAACACTATGACCACTTCTTCTCTATTCATCATAATGACTTTCTGTAAGCCTTCTTCTGTTCAGTGTTACACTTACTCCATAAAGTTAACCTCCACTCCACAGCTGCCCTGTCCTGACCTATTCATGCATCTCTAAGGACCGAGCTGTCCCGGGAGAAGCTTGCTAATATACAGAATTGGACTCAAGGCCTTCTGGGCGTTCAAAGCATTTGCAGACCTGGACAGATTTGTCCAGCCCATCACCCCCTTGTGCTGGAAAAGGGATTCATTCTCCCTATGAGCTATCAACCAAGGCTGAACCTGGACGGGGGCGTCCCGCGAGTCACTTTTAACACTCAAGGCAGGGATAGTTTGTCCCAATTGGAACGTAGCCAAGGCAGAACCTGGACGAGGGCATCCCACGTGACACTTTTAACACACAAGTTAGGGCTAATCTGTCCCAATCGGAACGTAGCCAAGGCAGGACCTGGACGCAGCAGGCATACAGCGTTGAACTAAGAAGACAGGGCTCATTTTTGTCCCCACTGAATTTACTTTTACCACACAGATAATAAATAAAAGGAATAATGAAGACACTGAACACCATTTGACCGTTAAGTTGTACAATATTTATTCAGGACGATTCAGAGTCTTCTGTTTGTTCGAGCGGGCGAGCGCCCTGGCTTTTCCCCCTGGCAGGGCGCCATGGCAGCGTCCTCCTGCTGGTTCCCTCCTGGAAAAGAGACACATAAAGGGCAGTTAGCCAATGCCACACGTTCTGCTGTCCACGCCAAAGAGAATGTGATTTTTAACAGGGGAGAGACGGAAGTCTCTGTCCTCTTGCGCCCTTTCCGCGGGGGGCTTTCAGTGCCCGCTGCCTCCCCATCCTCCTCCTCCTCCTCCTCCTCCTCCACCAGGGCCCTTTCAAAGAGTCTGCGGCGCTCGCGTGCTTGGAGAGGTCCGAGGTGAAGTGCGTAGAACTTATCTGAGGTTGAAGTGTCATGGCACATGAATTGCGCCACCTTGCGGCGATCCTCTGAAGAGTGTGCATTCTTTGCCTGCGTCGGAGAGAGACAGAAGCTTGATTAGGATAGAAGCCGCCGCTGGTAGTTACAGGGGCGTCACAATGCCTACTCACATGAGTCGCGATCGCAGTGCGTACGTCAGTAAAGGTGGGTTTGCCTGGAAGGCCCATACTGAGCCAAGCAGACTGAAAGTACTTGTTCAGGGTCCGACAAGGACTGGCTCTGGAAGTGAAAAAGAAATAGGTAGCCTGGCTCCCTCCGGGGAGACCAGCCCGCAGCGCCAAAAATCTGCGGAACCAGCTGTATTCCTCCCTGTTTAGGGACAGCTGAGCCGCCCCAAAGGCTCTGTTTGTTTTGTGAGTGGTAATCTGCCATCAGAGAACAAGCAGTGAGTGAGTGAGTGAGTGAGTGAGTGAGTGAGAGAGAGAGCATGCTACTGGTGACCCCCACCTTACTTGCGCCATACTCACGTTAATGACATAAGCAGACTCGTCGGGGCTTCTGGAGGCCTCTTCAACCTCCTGGATTGTGAGATTCTGGAAGACTCCACAGCGGTGCCCAGAGATGGAGGTTAGGTAGCCAGTCAGAAAGCCATAGAAGCGCCACTGTTGCCTAGTGCTTGGGTTGGATTCGAGGCTATCTGGTGAAGGACATTAGACAGATTAGACCACCGACGGTTCTATTTCCTTTCTGGGTCACCAACAGCTCTTGGCTGCTGGTGACTTGTTCTCCGGGGCGCCAGCAGCTCAAACAACAGCTGCTGGTGGCCCGGAGGTGCCCCTGAAGAAGAAACGCACAATTCCTCTCCGGGCCACCAGCAGCTGTTGGTTCATCCAGCCACGTCGGTCTGCCCCCCTTCCCCCCCGAATGAGTCCCATTCGCGGGGGAGAGGGGCAGACAGACGTGGCTGGATGAACCAAGGGCTGTTGGTGCCCCGGAAGAACGAACAGGGGGAATCGCTGGAACGGCGGAAGGGCTTGCTTACCTAGCAGGGCGGGAATTTTCCTCCCAGCGGTCCGGTGACAGCGCACCAGGCTGGCCTTGGGGATCAGTCGGCTTTCCTTCGCCTGCTTGGTCCTTACCTCGTGCACGACGACACGCCGGCGTATGCCGCGGATGAGGGCTCTGACCTCCCTTCGAATCAGAACCAGAGCCGTGCTGGAGAGCTGACAGGCGGCCGGCGGCGTCTCCGAGAGGTAGTCTAGGAACTGAGCCACGTTCTTCAGGTAGTGCTGCCTGGTGGGCTCGGCCATGCGCGTCTGACCTAGCCGGGCGGCCCACGCTCGGATTCGGGCTGGTTGGTTGAGGAAAAGGAAGTCCCCTGGCTCCGCGGTGCCCCTGGCCATGTAACCAAGGAAGGCTTTGATTCTCCCCAGCTTCGAAGTGACGTTGTTCCGCAGGCGGGGGGTGGGCTCGCTGCCCAGTTGGTACCCTTCGAACTCCCCCAAGAGAAGGTCTGTGGAACGAGCACAACCAAGAGTCAACTTCCCCGAAGCCACACACCCAGCAGAGCGACAGTGACGTGCCTGAAATATACTCAACTCAGCGCGGGGACGTGGTCCGGGAACGGGTAGGGTTCCAAAGCCTCCGGAGGCTCGGGGGGCGTCGGACCTCCGGCCGCCCCTCGCCCGGGAGGCGGTGGTGCAGGAGGCGACCTGGTTCTCCTGGCCCTCTTCCTCCTCCTTCTCCCCCCTTCTCCCTTCCTTAGCTCCCGGTAGAGGCGTGTGATTTGGAGCAGGGTGGACCGCATCTTGGTAACCTGTTTCCCCAGGTCCGTGAGCTGAGCCTGTATGCGCTCGGTGGCGCGGCTGCAGCCGCGGTCGGCGCACGGGCGGCCGGCCTCTGGGTCCTCCGAGTCCCGCTCCCCCTCGGAGGACGATGCTAGCTGGGACACGACGGGGATTGCAGGCTGGGTGGACCGCAGCCACTGCAACTCCCGAGCTACTTTCCGGCGTTTCGCCCTCCCCATAGCCTCTTTCCTTCCCGAGGTCGAGAGCTCCGCGTGCTGCCTCAAGTGCCTGTCTAGGCGGGCTGGCGTCCGGCGACAGCCCGGGACCGGGCACGGTGTCTTCCGCGTGTCCACGCGGCCGGCGGCCAGCGCGAGCAGCAGCCGCTTCTCGTCCGAGTTGGCCACCTTGTGAACGGCCGTCAGGTGAGGCGCAAGCCGGCTGTAGACGTTGAAGCATAGGGCACATTCAGCCATGACCGTGCTAGAGCCAATGCAGAGGGGGAAAGGGGCCCGCACGCCACGTGCGGCGGTTAATAAGCGGGCTGAGGCGGCGTCCACTTCCACGTCATGACGTTGGTGGACCCGTATTTCTTAAAGGGGAAGGACACCCCCCCGCACCAGGAGGTGTAAGCCGATGCCCTACGGAGATCCATTCGGTTCAAGCCTTCTTTTGTTACGACTTCTCAAGTAGGGGGGAGAGGGGTGTTTCACGTTTCACCTCGCCGGAGTCCACTAGCTTCCCCTCCCAACCAACCACCCTCACTCCCCCCGGGAGCAGGGTAGGCGGGGTGGGGGTCAGCCGGGAGCCAGCAAGGATAAACCCAGGGGGTGGGCGGCGTTGCGGGCGGACGGACGGGATGCAGACGCACACACTCGGGCGGGGGGTAGAATCGAAGCCCACACCAGCTCGTTTCCTACGCTGCCCCTGGGGCCTCGATTCACCACGCCGGGTGACTCGACCGAACCCACCGAACATCCCCCAGCCCTCGCAGGGCGAGGGGCGTGGGGCGTGGGCACGGGCCGAGTATCGGCGCGGGGGAAACGGAGTCCAGGGGGGCGGGCTGGCGGGCGGGCTGAGCAGCAGACAAGCTCTGGGTCATTTAGCCAGACGGGCCATCTGGGTCCTTTACCCACAGATCGGGGCGGGAAGGGGGGGCGCTGTGTGCGGAGGGACACCCCCACGCCTCCCTGATAGAGCGCCCAGGACGGGGAGGATCTGCCACACCCATAGAGGCCGACCCCATTGGTGCTTCGGGGGGCCTGGGTGGGGGCCTAGCCCCTGGGGCGCCACACTAGCTCCTATCGATCAGTCACCGTGGGGTCTGGCGACTGGACTGTCAGAGACTAAGTCCATATTTCTTCGCCTTCCCCGAAAACCTGATGGCAGGTCAGAGATTGTGGGTGTCGGGCAAAAACCTCCAGGCGCGGGACGTCCCGACAAGCAGGCCGGGAAGGGTGGTCTCCCGTCGGGCATGGTTTGGTGGGCTCGGGCCTGGGTCTAACCAACGCCCCGGTGAGCGCCAGGCATAACGTATTCCTGTTGGACCTTTGGCGCTAGATGCGTAAAGATGTGCCGCTGGTGAACCATTGATGGAGCCGCTGGTGAACCATTGATGGGGCCTCTGAGATCCAGCGGTGGGGGGGGGGCTGTGCCCTGCGCGCTCTGCCCGAGGTACACACACCCTTCTTGGGGAGCGAGCCCAGCCCCTCTCCCTGGCCTGGGGCCTCTGAGATCCAGTGGTGGGGGGGGCCTGTGCCCTGCGCGCTCTGCCCGAGGTACACACACCCTTCTTGGGGAGCGAGCCCAGCCCCTCTCCCTGGCCTGGGGCCTCTGAGATCCAGCGGTGGGGGGGGCCTGTGCCCTGCGCGCTCTGCCCGAGGTACACACACTCTTCTTGGGGAGCGAGCCCAGCCCCTCTCCCTGGCCTGGGGCCTCTGAGATCCAGCGGTGGGGGGGGCCTGTGCCCTGCGCGCTCTGCCCGAGGTACACACACCCTTCTTGGGGAGCGAGCCCAGCCCCTCTCCCTGGCCTGGGGCCTCTGAGATCCAGCGGTGGGGGGGCCTGTGCCCTGCGCGCTCTGCCCGAGGTACACACACCCTTCTTGGGGAGCGAGCCCAGCCCCTCTCCCTGGCCTGGGGCCTCTGAGATCCAGCGGTGGGGGGGCCTGTGCCCTGCGCGCTCTGCCCGAGGTACACACACCCTCCGGCGGCAAGCGCTGGTTCCAAAGGACCCCCTAGATTTGCACCTAATCACCAGCCGTGCCCGGGCACCCCACTATTAAGCCCGGGGACACTAACTCCTCCAAACCGCATGGATCAGACAGACGTGCTGCTGGTGACCCAACTGGCCAAGACGTACCGCTGGTGACCCAATCGGTCTTTGGGTTTGTGAATGGGTCACCACCGGCCCTGGGCTCGTGTATGGGGCACCAGCCGCACGTCGTTCTAGCCTCCGTCAGCGATGGGGTCTTATGTTTGCTGCGGGGTGACGGACGCTGGGAGACGGGTTAGCAGCTCAGACATGGACCCTTGACTCCCGTGGACCCCCTGACTCCCATGGTGTTCAGACCACTGGCCTTGCCCGGGTTTGAACGCTTGTTTTGGGTTAGCTTTGCTGGCCAAGAGGCCTGGATCCTTGGAAGGACCAGGGCAGCAGCGCCCACTTGGTTTGCCCGGATTTGAACGCTTGTTTTGGGTTAGCTTTGCTGGCCAAGAGGCCTGGATCCTTGGAAGGACCAGGGCAGCAGTGCGCACTTGGTTTGCCCGGATTTGAACGCTTGTTTTGGGTTAGCTTTGCTGGCCAAGAGGCCTGGATCCTTGGAAGGACCAGGGCAGCAGTGCGCACTTGGTTTGCCCGGATTTGAACGCTTGTTTTGGGTTAGCTTTGCTGGCCAAGAGGCCTGGATCCTTGGAAGGACCAGGGCAGCAGTGCGCACTTGGTTTGCCCGGATTTGAACGCTTGTTTTGGGTTAGCTTTGCTGGCCAAGAGGCCTGGATCCTTGGAAGGACCAGGGCAGCAGCGCCCACTTGGTTTGCCCGGATTTGAACGCTTGTTTTGGGTTAGCTTTGCTGGCCAAGAGGCCTGGATCCTTGGAAGGACCAGGGCAGCAGCGCGCACTTGGTTTGCCCGGATTTGAACGCTTGTTTTGGGTTAGCTTTGCTGGCCAAGAGGCCTGGATCCTTGGAAGGACCAGGGCAGCAGTGCGCACTTGGTTTGCCCGGATTTGAACGCTTGTTTTGGGTTAGCTTTGCTGGCCAAGAGGCCTGGATCCTTGGAAGGACCAGGGCAGCAGCGCCCACTTGGTTTGCCCGGATTTGAACGCTTGTTTTGGGTTAGCTTTGCTGGCCAAGAGGCCTGGATCCTTGGAAGGACCAGGGCAGCAGCGCCCACTTGGTTTGCCCGGATTTGAACGCTTGTTTTGGGTTAGCTTTGCTGGCCAAGAGGCCTGGATCCTTGGAAGGACCAGGGCAGCAGCGCCCACTTGGTTTGCCCGGATTTGAACGCTTGTTTTGGGGCAACGGGGCCCTCGTTAGACCCCTGGTTCGTTCAACCGCGAAATCGAAAATTGCACTAAGTCCTTCATTTGAGTCTGTTATCGAAAACTCGACGGCAGGTCAGCAAAACCCAGGGACGCGCTACCACCCCCTCCAGGCGCGGGTCATGCCGGAGAGAGTGGTCTCTTTCCGGGCATGGCTTGGTGAGCTCTCTCCCTGGTCCAACCAACGCCCCCGGTGAGCGCACTTAGGTCTCAGCTGGTGCGTAAATGGTGCCGCTGGTGAACCATTGGCCTCCGAGGCTTCATGTCACGCGCTCTCTGCCCAATACACCCTCACTTATCCCGGGCAAGCACTGATCACCAAAGACCCCCCCTGGCTCTTTCTGACCCATCGCTTACCGTTGGTGACCCAAATAGGCCTTTGCGCGCGGTGGCCTGCCATGGACCCCTGACTCCCATGGTGTTCAGACCACTGGCCTTGCCCGGGTTTGAACGCTTGTTTTGGGTTAGCTTTGCTGGCCAAGAGGCCTGGATCCTTGGAAGGACCAGGGCAGCAGTGCGCATTTGGTTTGCCCGGATTTGAACGCTTGTTTTGGGTTAGCTTTGCTGGCCAAGAGGCCTGGGTCCTTGGTAGGACCAGGGCAGCAGCGCCCACCTGGTTTGCCCGGATTTGAACGCTTGTTTTGGGTTAGCTTTGCTGGCCAAGAGGCCTGGATCCTTGGAAGGACCAGGGCAGCAGTGCGCATTTGGTTTGCCCGGATTTGAACGCTTGTTTTTGGGTTAGCTTTGCTGGCCAAGAGGCCTGGATCCTTGGAAGGACCAGGGCAGCAGTGCGCATTTGGTTTGCCCGGATTTGAACGCTTGTTTTGGGTTAGCTTTGCTGGCCAAGAGGCCTGGATCCTTGGAAGGACCAGGGCAGCAGTGCGCACTTGGTTTGCCCGGATTTGAACGCTTGTTTTGGGTTAGCTTTGCTGGCCAAGAGGCCTGGATCCTTGGAAGGACCAGGGCAGCAGTGCGCACTTGGTTTGCCCGGATTTGAACGCTTGTTTTGGGTTAGCTTTGCTGGCCAAGAGGCCTGGGTCCTTGGTAGGACCAGGGCAGCAGCGCCCACTTGGTTTGCCCGTGTTTGAACGCTTGTTTTGGGTTAGCTTTGCTGGCCAAGAGGCCTGGATCCTTGGAAGGACCAGGGCAGCAGTGCGCACTTGGTTTGCCCGGATTTGAACGCTTGTTTTGGGTTAGCTTTGCTGGCCAAGAGGCCTGGATCCTTGGAAGGACCAGGGCAGCAGTGCGCACTTGGTTTGCCCGGATTTGAACGCTTGTTTTGGGTTAGCTTTGCTGGCCAAGAGGCCTGGATCCTTGGAAGGACCAGGGCAGCAGTGCGCACTTGGTTTGCCCGGATTTGAACGCTTGTTTTGGGTTAGCTTTGCTGGCCAAGAGGCCTGGATCCTTGGAAGGACCAGGGCAGCAGCGCCCACCTGGTTTGCCCGGATTTGAACGCTTGTTTTGGGTTAGCTTTGCTGGCCAAGAGGCCTGGATCCTTGGAAGGACCAGGGCAGCAGCGCCCACCTGGTTTGCCCGGGTTTGAACGCTTGTTTTGGGGCAACGGGGCCCTCGTTAGACCCCTGGTTCGTTCAACCGCGAAATCGAAAATTGCACTAAGTCCTTCATTTGAGTCTGTTATCGAAAACTCGACGGCAGGTCAGCGAAACCCAGGGACGCGCTACCCCCCCTCCAGGCGCGGGTCATGCCGGAGAGAGTGGTCTCTATCCGGGCATGGCTTGGTGGGCTCTCCCCCTGGTCCAACCAACGCCCCCGGTGAGCTCATCCATAGCGTTTGCCAGCGGTCGTTCCAAAGACCCCCCCCGCTAGAGACCCACCATCCCCCAAATGAGTGTTAGTTGTTTCAAACAGCAAAAAAATAAAATCAATGCATTTCGTTTTCAAAATGATTTTTTTTTACTTTCTTTGCATAGTGGCTTGCTGGTCTAGGCGTATGATTTTCGTTCATGCAATGAGAAATCCCAGATTCAAATTTTGGTTGAGCCCTTACAGTTGTCTGCTGTTTTGTAAGGTCGTTGTGGCTTACACAGAGGCCTTTTTTCTGAGAATGCCAGTTTGTCAGCAGATAGTGTTGCCATATAAAGTTGCTGTTTTGCAGTGGCTCGGTGGTCTAGGGGTATGACTCTCACTAAGGGTGCCCTTGATTCGTTAGAGAAAGATTTCTGACTATCTGATGCCTTGTGAAATTCTCTCAATTAAGTGGCTCATTGGTCTATGGGTATGATTGTCGCATAGGTTGTGAGAGGACCTGGGTTCATTACCCGGATGAACCCTTGCAGGTGTACTGTGTTTTACAGGGCATTATGTCTTTCGTAAAAAACGTCTTTCAAAGAATTCCAATTTGTCAGCAGATAGTGTCGCCACATAAAATATTTCTTGAATAGTGGCTTGCTGGTCTAGGAGTATGATTTTCGTTCATGCAATGAGAAATCCCAGATTCAAATTTCGGTTGAGCCCTTACAGTTGTCTGCTGTTTTGTAAGGTCGTTGTGGCTTACACAGAGGCCTTTTTTCTGAGAATGCCGGTTTGTCAGCAGATAGTGTTGCCATGTAATATGGCTGTTTTGCAGTTGCTCGTTGGTCTACGGGCTTGATTTTCGCATAAGGTGCGAGAGGTCCCGTTTTCAAAGCCTGGACGAACCATTGCAGAAGTCCCGGGTCCAAATGAAGCAAAAGCCCTTCTTCAATGTTTGTAAGATAAGGATTTCTGACCATCTGTTGCTGCTGATGTCTTGTGAAATAATCAAGCATTTGTGGCTCGTTGGTCTAGGGGTATGATTCTCGCTTAGGGTGCGAGAGGTCCCGGGTTCAAATCCCGGATGAGCCCTAGCATTTATTCTGTTTTTTTACAGGGCTTTATGGCTTTCATAAAAAACGTTTTTCGAAGAATTCCAGGTTGTCAGCAGATATTGTCGGCACATAAAACATTTCTTTGCTTAGTGGCTTGGTTGTCTAGGAGTATGATTCTCGTTCATCCCATGAGAAATCCCAGATTCAAATTTCGGTTGAGCCCTTACAGTTTTCTGCTGTTTTGTAAGGGCGTTGTGGCTTACACAGAGGCCTTTTTTCTGAGAATGCCAGTTCGTCAGCAGATAGTGTTGCCATATAAAGTTACTGTTTTGCAGTGGCTCGTTGGTCAAGGGGTATGATTCTCGCTTAGGGTACCCTTGATTCGTTAGAGAAAGTTTTCTGACTATCTGATGCTTCTGATGCCATGTGAAATTCTCTCAGTTTAGTGTCTCATTGGTCTAGGGGTATGATTCGCGCTCGGGGTGTGAGAGGTCCTGGGTTCAAATCCCGGACGAGCCCTTGCAGGTGTCATGTGTTTTACAGGGCACTATGTCATTCACTAAAATGTCTTTCGAAGAATTCCAGTTTGTCAGCAGATAGTGTCGCCACATAAAACATTCCTTTGCATAGTGGCTTGCTGGTCTAGGCGTATGATTTTCGTTCATGCAATGAGAAATCCCAGATTCAAATTTCGGTTGAGCCCTTACAGTTGTCTGCTGTTTTGTAAGGTCGTTGTGGCTTACACAGAGGCCTTTTTTCTGAGAATGCCAGTTTGTCAGCAGATAGTGTTGCCATATAAAGTTGCTGTTTTGCAGTGGCTCGGTGGTCTAGGGGTATGACTCTCACTTAGGGTGCCCTTGATTCGTTAGAGAAAGATTTCTGACTATCTAACGCCTTGTGAAATTGTCTCAATTTAGTGGCTCATTGGTCTATGGGTATGATTCTTGCTTTGGTTGCGAGAGGACCCGGGTTTAATTCCCGGATGAGCCCTTGCAGGTGTACTGTGTTTTACAGGGCATTATGTCTTTCGTAAAAACGTCTTTCAAAGAATTCCAATTTGTCAGCAGATAGTGTCGCCACATAAAATATTTCTTGCATAGTGGCTTGCTGGTCTAGGAGTATGATTCTCGTTCATGCCATGAAAAATCCTAGGTTCAAATTTCAGTTGAACCCTTACAGTTGACTTTTGTTTTGTATGGGCGTTGTGGCTTACACAGAGGCCTTTTTTCTGAGAATGCCGGTTTGTCAGCAGATAGTGTTGCCATGTAAAGTGGCTGTTTTGCAGTTGCTCGTTGGTCTACGGGCTTGATTCTCGCATAAGGTGCGAGAGGTCCCGTTTTCAAATCCTGGACGAACCATTGCAGAAGTCCCGGGTTCAAATGAAGCAAAAGCCCTGCTTCAATGTTTGTTAGATAAGGATTTCTGACCAGCTGTTGCTTCTGATGTCTTGTGAAATATGCAAGCATTTGTGGCTTGTTGGTCTAGGGGTATGATTCTCGCTTTGAGTACGAGAGGTCCCGGGTTCAAACCCCAGATGAGTCCTTGCAGTTTCTCTGTAGTTTTACAGGGCATTATGGCTTCCATAAAAAAACGTTTTTCGAAGAATTCCAGTTTGTCAGCAGATAGTGTCGGCACATAAAACATTCCTTTGCATAGTGGCATGGTTGTCTAGGAGTATGATTCTCGTTGATGCCATGATAAATCCCAGATTCAAATTTTGGTTGAGCCCTTACAGTTGTCTGCTGTTTTGTAAGGGCGTTGTGGCTTACACAGAGGCCTATTTTCTGAGAATGCCAGTTCGTCAGCAGATAGTGTTGCCCTGTAAAGTTGCTGTCTGAGTGAACTATGCTTTTAAGCCAGGGGTCACCAAACCTGTTCCTGGAGGTCTTAAAATGACAACCAAAGAGGTTGTTTCCAGTTTTTTCCAGTTGTTTACACACAATTTCTGAAAGCATGTTTCATATTGTCAGAACTCTACACACAAATCACAAAACACACACACATTGGGCAAAACTCTTCAATTCTTCTGCAAAATGAAACTATAAGTTCAAAACAATGTGATTTCTTCTCAAAATGGTATTTTGTTTTCAAATGACACACACAAGCCATCACATTAACAGACATTCATAAGATAAGTTAAACACTAATGTGCTTAATGTAAAACACTATGACCACTTCTTCTCTATTCATCATAATGACTTTCTGTAAGCCTTTTTCAGTTCAGTGTTACACTTACTACAGACAGTACATAGACCTACAGAAGTGCATTGTCAAATTTTTCTGAAAATTGTTTTTATACAAAACAAACAAATAACGAATATATTTTACTGTATTTTCCCCACAAAAACAGCGTACAAAGTGTTGATACCAACCAACACAAAGTTGCAGAAAATGTGGTCTACATATACCATCAACAGAAGTGTTTACTAAATACAGTTACAGAAAATACATAAATAAATAAATAAAACAAACAGCTATACTGCATTCTCTTTTCTGTTTTGGTGTGGCCAAGCAGTGGGGGAAATGTCACCTTGCATGGCAAATCCAGCCATGAAAAGCATCAACTGCTATAGCTTGGAGAAGGGGTATAGGTGTGTTTGGATTTCGGTCTTACACTTTTCATCTGCAGGCAGGAAAAAAATCCTCAATAGTTTTGAGGAATGGAGATTATGGAGAGGGAGATAAACAACTAAAAAACATGGGTGTGCAGTAAACTAGTTGTGAATCAGATGAGCTCTCAAATGTAATTCAATTTGTCGCACTATCCATTATGCCTCAAAGCTATACAGTTTTATAATTTATTTCTTTAAGCTCTATGAAAAAAGCACACGCACCAACCTGAACTAAGGCGCTGCTGGGATTTGAGCCCAGGATCTCCTGTTTACACGACAGGCACTTTGACCAGCTAAGCCACAGCGCCACAAAAATTAATTGTAAGAGACATTTGCCCGATAACAAAAATCGAAGAAGAAAAAAATACACAACAAAAAACAGCATGTCAGGATGCAGAAAATGCTGACCAGATGGATGTGGTCTTTTAGAGTCTGGATGATCATGTCTCAAACTTGACCGGTAACCTGGCCTCTGTTCAAGATCAAAGCAAAAAATGCATTAATTTATTTTTATTTAATCTATCCTTAATCATGTGTTAAGTGTTTTTTGGAACCTCCAGTTACATTACATCCAAACCCACTTTCAGCTCGGAAAATGGAAATCATTTAATCTAAGATAATGGATAGCGCATTGGACTTCTTGGCTGTGAGCCGAGTCATTTAAAGGTTTTGGGTTCGAGTCCCACAAGAGTTGCAAGCTTTGCCCTTTTTCTTCACTGACTTAAGGTGTGGTGCATTTCCAACATTTCAGGCATCTGTCCATCCCGTTTTGCTTTTTTCTTTCATTGCGCAGTGCAGGCTCAGATACTATGGGTACTCTACAAGGAAGCCGATGAATTAATTGAGCTGTTTTAAATAAGGAAGATTATAAAACAGTGTAGGGCCGAGTGGACTTGAGGAATGACTTGAAGGCAACCTGTGGTTTAGGGCAAAAGTAACTGCCATCTATTGTTAAGATCACGCCTTTTGGATTTGTCATACAAGAGCCTCTTTATGCATGTGCAAAGTAACTGAGTAGAAAGCATAGTAAATTTTGCTTCCCCCGCACTGTCTTAGATGAAACTGCATTTGGAAGTATCGTATCCAGAGGTTTTTTCTTTTAGTGTTAAGACTAACGGCTGTTTCACACCGCAAGCGCCAGCAGCGCGTGAGCAGAGCGTGTTTTTTCGGCGTCCATGTTAACAGATTAGAGCTTTCATAATGCACGCAGTAGCAGCGTGTCAGAGCGAGGCGTGAGCGTCGATGAAGCAGCAGTGCAGCGATAGTTTCGACGCCGGGTCTATTTTTGACGCGCTGCTCACGCTCAATTAAAGTGACAGTGCATTAATAATGACCAAAACACAATGAATGACAGCAAAAAGTAGCAATTGTACCCAATAAATGCCTTAATAATGTCAACTGATTTATATATAGTCAATTGTAACCCAGGTTACTAGTGGGTAGTACACAGCAATAGAGCAAATAGAAACACCCTTATAAATATGAAAAAAAAACATTGGCAGAATACTCGATTAAATATTATATATTAAAATTATTTTTTATATAAATAATTCATAATAGAGTATTATACAGCATTCAAGGGAATAGTGCTTTAGAAGAACATCATCGTGCCTTACACTATTGTAATATTCTATGAAGCAGTAGAATCTGGAGGCAGGATGGATGTAATTTGAGGCTGTTTATTTAACAGATGCTGCACACAAAAACATGCTGTGGATCCGGCTAGGACAACAACACACTGCTCTGTCGAACTCTCAGTGGAAGGCTTCTTATTAGCTAAGGACCCCCTCTAGCGGTCACACTACCTCATGACATGTTATTGCTAATTCACTACATCCCCTTCCCCCTGATAACAATAGTGCCTTAACAACTTAATCAAATATACTAACAACATTATGATTTTTATTTATTTATTTTTTTTACACAGTCTAAGCTAGGGACTTCGGGTAGACTGCCTCCATCCCAGTGAGTTCCAGGACGCATTCTTGCCCTGTGGCTGGGGAACTCACCACTACTCTAAGCATAGTCTTTTAAGTAACTGGGCAACTTCTTTGTCCTCGCAGACCTTCTGAGTTCCGGCTGCTCCTCTGCCTTCACAGTCCCTGACACAGTGACCTCGGGTGTAATTCCACTTGCCTGCTGTCCAACACTGTTCCCTGATGGTACAGGGTCCACTGATTCAGGCAATGGCCACTCCTCCAACTCTTGCAAGGAAGTATCCAACCCCACAGCTGTTTCAGCCGGAGATGCCACCTGTCTGGTCCTCTCCTGATCAATGTGCCGACGCACTACCTGGCCATTACCAAGTGCGATGGTATACAACAAGGGTCCCGTCCTTTTCTGCACTGTTCCTGGAATCCAGGTAGGTCCTAAACTGAAGTTCTTGGTATACACAATTTCACCAACACTCACATGTCTCTCTTTTGCATGCAGATCATGATACCACTTCTGCTTCAATTGCTTGTTTTGCACTTGGCTTTTAAAGTCAGGATGAACAAGATCCAGGGTAGACCTCAGTTTGCGTCCACACAACAGCTCTGCAGGTGATTTTCCCGTAGTCGACTGTGGTGTAATTCGATAACTGAACAACACTCTGGCAAGCCTGGCCTCAATGGAATCTCCTGTGCTCTTTTTCATTAGACTCTTGAACGTTTGCACAGCTCGTTCAGCCAAACCGTTAGAAGCTGCATGGTATGGTGCCGTGGTTATGTGCTTGATGCCATTACGACTCATAAATTCCTGAAATTCCTTACTCGTGAAACAACTGCCATTGTCCGACACCACTATTTCCGGTAACCCATGCTGGCTAAAACTTTGTCTCAGGCACTGGATGGTAACAGCAGATGTAGAATTATTCAAAGGAAACACCTCTATCCATTTAGAGTACGCATCCACCAGAATCAGGAACATTTTCCCTTGCCACGGACCAGCATAATCAATATGGATCCTTCTCCATGGCAGCTGTGGAATTTCCCAAGGGTGTAAGGGTGCACAAGGAGGGGTGTTCCTGCTCTCCTGACATCTGATACATGTTTTTACCAGCCCTTCCACAGCAGCATCCATCTGGGGCCACCATACATAGCTCCGTGCCAACCCTTTTATTCTGGTTATGCCTGGATGGCCACTGTGTAACTGTCTGAGTATGGCTGCCCGGCCTTGGGGTGGAATTACTACGCGGGCACCCCACAATACACATCCTCCCTGGACACTCAGTTCATCCTGTTTTTTAAGGTATACTCCAAAAGCTGGATCCTCCACTGTCTTGGGCCATCCTCTAAGCACGTACTCCCTTACTCGAGCCAACACAGGATCTTTAACAATCCATTTTTCCACCTGCTCTGCTTTAACCAATGAAACATCATTCTCGTCCAACAGTAGCACTCTCTCCTCCTCTGCTGGGGTTTCCACTCCTTTTTCCGACAGTGGCAACCGGCTCAGCCCATCAGCATTTTCATGCTCACGCCCTGCTCGATACACAATAGTGTACTCATACCCCCCTAAAGTCACAGCCCATCTTTGAATACGTGGAGAAGCCATCTGTGGCACTTCTCTGAACTCATTAAACAGTGCTATCAGGGGCTTGTGATCAGTCACAATGGTAAAGGGTCTGCCATACACATATGTGTGGAATTTCTTTACCCCGAACAGGACGGCCAAACCCTCCTTATCCAAGTGTGAGTAATTCTTTTCTGCTGCATTTAACGTCCGTGATACAAATCCTATTGGTCTGTCAGTCCCGTCTTCCATCCTGTGAGACAAAACAGCCCCTACTCCATATGGTGAAGCATCACACGCCAAGATAAGAGGTTTGGTAGGATCGTAGTGCACTAGTAAAGCAGATGACTGGAGAAGCTCTTTTGACTTCGCAAAAGATTCTTCCTGCTCAGAGCCCCATGTCCACTTTGTTTCCTTCTTCAACAACCTGTGCAAGGGTGCCAACACTGTGGACAGAATGGGCACAAACTTATGATAATAGTTTAACAAGCCTAGATAAGCCTTCAGTTCACTCACTGTCTGTGGCATGGGGGCTTCCTGTATCGCTTGCACCTTTTCTGCGTCTGGCTGCACGCCTGCAGCACTGATGCGGTGGCCCAGGAATACCACTTCCTCTCCCAGGAACTCACATTTGCTCCTTTTTAGTCTCAATCCACTCGATTTTAGTCTCCTCAGAACCTCCTCCAGATTCCTCAGATGCTCTTCATCATTAGCTCCTGTGACTAATATGTCATCCAAATACACCACAACGTGCTTCAAGTTTTGGAGAATTCCCTCCATGGTGCGTTGGAAAATGGCTGGACTTGATGCCACCCCAAAAGGTAGTCTACAGTATGTGTACAGTCCCTTGTGTGTGTTAACAGTGACATATTTCTTTGCACTTTCATCCAGCATAATTTGCTGATACGCATGGCTCATGTCCAGTTTGGAAAATTTCTGACCTCCAGCTAACTGAGTGAACAAATCTTCCACTTTTGGAATGGGATATTGTTCCACACTGGATGCTCTATTTACTGTGAGTTTATAATGTCCACAAATTCGAATAGAGCCACCTGGTTTCCTCACCGGCACGATAGGAGCTGCCCACTCCGCAAACTGCACTGGTTCAATAATTTTCTCCTCAACCAGTCTCTGGAGCTCAGCCTCCACCAAGGGCTTGACTGCAAAAGGAATACGTCTGGGCTTAAAGAATCGTGGTTGGGCCTCGGGGTTGACATGAATTTTAGCTGTGGTGCCTTTGAGCTGCCCCAGCTCTTCTTTAAACACCTCTGCGTGTCTATCTAACACATCTGCTATCTTCCATGTCGGCACTGCTGTTACTTGATTTACCAGCTGTGGCAACAGCCCAAAATCTTTCAGCCAGCTTCGCCCCAACAAGTTAGGCTCCTCTCCATCTACCACAACCATTGTCATTTCTTTTTTTACATTTTGGATTTCCACCGTTACTGTAGCTTGACCCAGCACTTCCATCCTTTCCCCTGTATAGGTCTTTAGTTTCATACTGCAGGGTCTCCATTCTGGCATGTCTGCTTTCTTCCACAACTTAGAATATTGCCCTCTGCTGATAATTGTCACTCCACAACCCGTGTCGACTTCAAAGTCCACTTCCATGCCATTTACACTCACTTTCTGTGTTATAGGGCCCACTTTTGGCTGGACTTGGGATACACTGTATATTGTGTTAATATCACTGGTGTCCTCCCTCCCGTTACATTCCTCCTCTCTAACGAGATAAGTCCTCCTACCTTTCTCTTTTTTCTCTCCTTTTTGTCCTTTGAATGGAGTGTTTTGCCCCCCCCCCAGCAGCTTGTTTCGCCCTGCATACGCGCTTGATGTGTCCCCGCTTTCCACATTTATGGCAGAGCTCATTCAAAAACTTGCATTCCTCTGGTGCATGCTGTCCTTTGCATTTGTAACACACCATGTCTTTTTGTCGACCCTTCTTCTCAAATGTGTACACTCTATGCACTGCTGCCGGTCCTTTAAATGACTTCATGGTTTGTGCTGTGTCCTCCATTAACAATCCATGCAAATCTCTCACATTCTTGTTTGCAGACTCCATTGCCTGGCAGATTGTCAGTGCCTTTTCAAAAGTTAGCTCCACTTCCGATAGCAGCCTTCTCTGCATTCGGTCGTCGTTCACTCCACAGACGAGTCTGTCTCGCAGCATTTGTGGGAGTGTAGACCCATACTCACAGTGCTGTGCTAACTTTTTCAGTTCTGCCACAAAATCAGCAACAGTCTCACCATCTTTCCGTGTACGTGAGTTAAACTTAAATCTTTGCACTATCTCACTTGGCTTAGGATTGTAATGAGTCTTTAGCACAGTCACCAGCTCCTCATAAGTTTTGTCTCCTGGCTTTTCAGGGGAGATCAAACTTCTTAATAAACTATATGTCGATGCCCCAACACCACTTAACAGCACCGCTTTCTTTTTCTCAGCACTGTCAATTCCATTGGCTTGGAAAAAATATTCGAGCATTTCGATATATTCATCCCATAACTGTGATGCATTATCAAAAGGACTCACCGTCCCCACCAATGAAGTCATTTTGTCTTGATAATCGCTGATATACTCTGCCAGTGATGTCGAGCGATCTGTTTACTCCAGCCTTTCTCAGCAATCAATCAATTATGTCCTCTGACACGCCACTCCTTAAATCCTCGTCGCCAATTATGTAATATTCTATGAAGCAGTAGAATCTGGAGGCAGGATGGATGTAATTTGAGGCTGTTTATTTAACAGATGCTGCACACAAAAACATGCTGTGGATCCGGCTAGGACAACAACACACTGCTCTGTCGAACTCTCAGTGGAAGGCTTCTTATTAGCTAAGGACCCCTCTAGCGGTCACACTACCTCATGACATGTTATTGCTAATTCACTACAACTATAGCAGCAGATCAGATTTACAAACAATAACAAATCTCTGTCTGTTAGCTTGTGTTTACCATTGCTATGGTGATTCAGTGTTTGCAAGGGAATGCAGAGATGTAAGTTGTTATATTAATAACAGTAGAAAACTATTAGATATATATCTTTTAATGTTTTAAATGCGTATTAACTGTGAAAATTGACCATTAATAAGATGCTGAAATGATTTCTATCATATATTTTTAATGAAGGATTGAGAGAAAAAAACAAGATTTGTATCTGTGAGTGAAATCTGCACACGAGTGCCACCTGGAGTTTTCCTGGTTTTTCGCTTTGATTTTGAATGATTTCCTTGGTGAGTTCGTGTTTTTTTTTTTTTTTTTTCATTATAACATGATTTAAACTAGTGTCAAAAATGTGTTTCATCAATTAACCATTTGTTTGGTCTAGTAAAAACACAGTATTATACACAGTATTATACAAGTGATTGTGTAAAGTTTAAGTGAGAGAGTTTAAGTAAAATGCTGTCATTTGTAAAAAGAAAATGCCAAATAGGAGAAAGAAATAGGAAAAACACAGAAATTCAGCAGAGAGAAGCATATACATGGTCATTTATTGTTGCTGTTTATTTACAAATGTGTTAAGCTGAGATAATGCATACACTGTAAAATGCTAATGGTTTTTTTCTCCCCTTTGTTTGTTTGCTTGTGCATCTTCTTCTGGTTTTTCATCGGTGAGATGTTCTATTGAAGTCAGTTGCTGAATGTGATCAGCTCTGCATTTGAATTAATTGAAGTGTGAACTCTTTTCTGGATTTGGATTGTCTCAACTTCCATCGGTGCGTGTCTAATTGTGGAGTTGGACTGGCGAGCCTCCCATTAAGTGGATTTTTTGGATACACCTGTTGGAAAGATACAAAGTGAAACCTATTCAGCGTCATGGTAAGAGTGTAAATTTACAACACACTCACAAGTGCAACATCCTGGATCTCTGGAACTGAATTTGCAACCTAGTTGTTTTGCAAAAGAATCTTTTTGAGTGTTCATCACCTGTACTGGACTTTTGGGACATTTTGAAATGTTTTAAGTGAATGTTTTATTTTCATTTTTATTTTATTTGTACATTGTTTCATTGGAGTGTTCATTTGTTGCAATTTTTGAAGCTTTATAGAGAGAAGTTAATTGGTTTAAGAAGGGAAACCTTGATTATATATTGAATAATAAAACAATTTTAGTATTGTATTATTAACTTACACTTAAAAACCTTTAATATAGTATTGTTATTAGTATATTAGTATTATATTATTGTTTATAATAGTAACCAAAATATAATATTAGACCTTAACAATAGAAAAACAGAAAAATAACATAATATTAACTTACCTTATTAGTGATACAGCCAAAAACCCAGTGAAGAAAGAGAAGTGTTATTAGAGAGTGTAAATAAGATTGAGGTCATTAGATGAGTGTGAAACAAGCCTAGAATTTGTTTTATTTATATTTATTATTAATTTTATTTTATATTTCTGTGAAAGTTTTACAATACAATCTTTTATTATTCTTACCTCTGTGTTCGAGTCCTTCACTGTTGTTGTATCTTCTCTCTCTTTGGAGAAATTTAGACTTCTGAGCATCTGGTCAATTGATTAACAGCTTATAATACATTTGTGTATCGAGGGTTACACGATCAAATGAACCTAAACGATTAAAAACGGCAACAAACATTATTTTGGCCCGAACTACAAAACCAAATGTAAAACAATTTTAGTATCAGTTTAGCTTAATTTGCACGCTAGTGTTTCAGGAGGGGAAATAGAATATTTAAGGGAGTTGTAGTCCATAGCGAAGTGTATTGTGGGTAGTGTAGTTCGACACGCAAGCTGGATGATGTGAGCTCAAGCAGAGCTTCGGCTTTGTTTTATGTTCACTCAAGTTATTCCCACCGGGAGCTGTTTGCACTGTGAACCTGACAACACGAAAATAAGTAAAAGAAGTGCATACATTAATTACTTTTCTCCGTCTCATCAACTGCACAAGCATGAATTAACGAGCTGTTATTCTGCCGCTGGACATCACTAAAGCAGAGAAAGTAACACTAGTTTGATCATGTTGTTACACCTGGCTCAAGGATGTAACATAATAAGGGAGACGACAAGGAGAAGTATAATCAAAAAGAATATTTATTTAACTCAATTTAAATTATATAATCAAAATATCAGTATCAGTATGTTTAATCAGTGTGAAATGCAAATGAATGGATGCGGTAAATGTAGTCAATGATAGTGTATGGATGCGAAAGAAAGCATAATGCCCAAATAGGAGCGCGGCTCTGGCGAACTGCCAAGTGTATAGACAGCGGCCCCGACAAACTCTCTACCGGGGTTTAAATAAGGGCGCTGACCAGCATCAGGTGCGCTGAAGGCACGCCCCCAATCTAGAATCAAAAATCAAACACAAACAAAACAACGCAGTCCTAACAATGTATAAATATCATTATAACTATATTGTATAAATATTGTTATAACTAGGCCTACAACAACCTGACAATCAAAAAACAAACGACATGATATCACAGGCGATTGTCTTCTGACTGTAGACACTTCTCATAGAGCTTGAGAAGCATACAGTACTATTTGATCTATAAAATTTGAAAAATAAACATTTGCAGGTTAAAGAAGCAGCATAGGATGAAGTTGTCGCGAGTCTTGGTGCAGATGAAAAGTTTAAAAAGTGTATTTGTATATAGAGTAAGGGTGGAGCCGAACCCCAATACGGTATTCGGAAAGGCACGAATAGCGTGTTTTTACGAATACTTGATTCGAACAAATACTTGAAAAATTATTTGTATTCGGAAGCAAGAAAAACACTATATCAAAAAGCAGCGTTTCCTCATGAGACCACAGTGCATGCCCGCGTGAGAGAGAGAGAGAGGCAAAACGCGCCAAAGCCCGAAACTGAAAGCGAGACGTGACTTTTAAGGGGTTGTTTCATATGGATTTATTAATCATTCTTACTGTTCGGTGATCGCTAACTGCCGTAGTTTATTAAAGACGCAAACCTCTCACAGCACGTCAGCTGCGCGCCTTCAGCAGACCTCCTCATTCCTGCAGCACGAGAGCTTTATGATTGTTTATGCGCGCCAAAAGTGGCGGATCTGTCCGGTAAAATATCTGACTGCGTGTCACCGCATCCCTAAGGACTGTTTGGCGAAATATTTGACTGCATGTCACTGCATATCAAACGACTGAAAGGATATAACTAGAGAACTCTCCACTGTGCTACTGGGTGAGAGCATATGGCAAGCCGTTTTAGCATTTAAACCTTGTTCAGACTATCCATAAATATATTTAGAGATATCTCTAATTATATTTTGACTTGTCATAATTATAATTCGACTAGTCAGATTGGAAATATCTGCAAATATATTATGATAGACTAGTCATATTCCTCCATTGACTTCCATTGAAAAATATTTGTAGATATCTCTAAATAAGTTGACTAGTCACAATTGTAATTAGATATATCTCCAAATGAATTTTGACTAGTAAAAAATCCAATTCAAGATATCTACAACTGTAATTAGACTTTTAGTAAATTAATTAGAGATATCTTCAAATATATTTGTAAATATCTCTAAATATGATGAATTAAAGATATCTCTAAATGTATTATGACTAGTAAAAATTACAATTGTTACTAGTCAAAATTCATCTGATTTCGTACTAGTACAATTGTAATTGCAGATATGTCTAATTGTCATTCTGAGTAGTGGAATTATAATTATGACTAGTCAAAATATAATTAGAGATATCTCTAATATATTTATGGAGTCAGAACAAAGATTTAAATGCTAAAAAGGCTTGCCATAGAGAGCGCTTCTCACTGAACAGAGCACCGCGCAACCTTCTATGTAATGTATTATCACATGCACTAAAAGCATCAACACAGCCACATTCTGCCCCAGCAAGTCAGTTTCAAACATAAAACAAACAAACAAACAAACTTTGTGTCTTTTTTGTGGCTGGCAGATGATAATAGCAGGGCTGTATCTTTTAGTATTATATAGAATACTTTTGTTCTGCCAGATCTCCCAGGCAGGGTTTTATTTAGATTGATTTAGTTAATATTAGTTTTTGGAATTCTGTCCATTGGAAAGAAGTTCTTTCAGAAGAAGAACAGTTTTTTGAAGTATTATTTGTTTTTATTCTGTCTATTCAGTGTCCTTCAACAAGAACGGTGGTGGTGGGGTTCATAATATTCACAATGGTATTTTATTAGTTGTTGGTTTAACCATGGATGAGATAATGGCTTCTATGTTATTTTCTTTTCAATGACATTTCTTGTCACATGTTCAAAAACAACAACCAATATTGCATATCTATAATTTATATAATGGGTATAATTAAACAATACTTTCACTATAACGTAAATTAGAAGTGTAATAGAAAAAATATATATTTTTGCGCCATTTTGAATTTTACTCGAATACAAATACAAATACTTTTCCCCCCTCAACAAATACAAATACAAATACCGGCTGCTCCGCACATCCCTAATATAGAGACACATACGTAACTAGATAGAATAGACAGAGATAGGTTGATCTCTGCAGCAGCTGCCAAAGAGCTGCACGCAGACACCTGGTGTGAAAGGCAAACGCTTGCGTGTTGCTTCTGCTCTCTTCACGCGCTGCGCACACTCTGCTCATGCGCAACTGACGCTTGCAGTGTGAAACAGGCATAAGTTGGCCAGAGCACCTGTCTTGGCAACAGCAGGTGCTAGATTCAAATCCAAACTGCACCTTTTCCTCAGATTAGGGGAGAGTGGCTTTCTGATCTGAAACTCTTTCAATGGCCAATAGCATATGTTTGTCCCAATTTCCATTTTCCAAGCTGACTCTGGGTTTTGATGTAATGAAACTGTAGGTTCCAAAAAACACTTAACACATGATAAAGGATAGATTAAATAAAATAAATTATTTAAATTAAATAAATAAAATCTGCAGTTGGCTGTTCTTTCACATTTTTTGCTTTGATCTTGAACAGAGGCCAGGTTACTGGTCAGGTTTGAGACATGATCATCCAGACTCTAAAAGATCACGTCCATCTTGTCAGCATTTTCTGCATCCTGACATGCTGGTTTTTGTTCTGTATTGTTTTTTTTTCTTTTTCGATTTTTGTTATTGGGCAAATGTCTCTTAAGATTGATTATTGTGGTGCTGTAGCTTAGCTGGTCAAAGCGCCTGCCTTGTAAACAGGAGATCCTGGGCTCAAATCCCAGCAATGCCTTAGTCCAGGTGATGCGTGGGCTTGTTTTGTAGAGCTTACTTAAACAATCTCTTTGCTTGCCATTTTTAGACTTGCTGTCTTTTTTTAGTCTCTGTGTGCAAAAGCGTCTTTTTTTTTTTAGTCAGTGTTGGACCTGTGGCTTAATTGGTCAAAGCGCCTGTCTAGTAAACAGGAGATTCTTGGTTCAAACCCCTAAAGTTCCTATTGTACAGCTTCCAGGACTGCTTTTTCTTAAGAGTTACGAGTGTTTACGCAGCGGCATGTTTAGCAGTCGGTTCCTAACAAAACTCGAATCCATAAATACGCTGCTCGTTCAAGAGGGCTTTGGACAATGGCTTTATATAGCATAGTGTGGTAATGCGTAACCAATTGGACTTTAATATTTCAAGTCTAGACATTCAAGCATGCAGCGCTACCGTTGTTAGGTTTTTTTTTTTTCTCTTTTTCCGATTAAACAATTAGCCTATGTCAACATCATTTGGCACTGTGCTTTAGTTGGTCAAAGCGACTGTCTAGTAAACAGGAGTTCCTGGGTTTGAATCCCAGCAGTACCTTGTCTGCAGTTGGCTGTTCTTTCATGGGCCAGAGAATACCAAAAAGTGCTTTCTGTGCAACAGTGCTAGAGGCAGCAGAGCACTCAGGTTCTTTGGTGCAATGAATAGCGCATTGGACTTCTAGGCTGTGAGCTGAGCCTTTCAAAGGTTGTTGGGTAGAGTCCCACCAGATTCGCAGACTTTGCCCTTTTTCTTCACTGACTTAGAAGTGGTGCGTTTCCAACATTTTAGACATCTGTCCATCCCGTTTTGCTTCTTTCTTTCATTGCGCAGTGCAGGCTCAGATACTAGGGGTACTCTACAATGAAGCCGATGACTTAATTGAGCTGTTTTAAATAAGGGAGATTAGAAAACGGTGCAGGGCCGAGTGGACTTGAGGAATGACTCGAAGGCAACCTGTGGTTTTGGGCAAAAGTGACTACCACCTATTGTTGAGATCACGCCTTTTGGATTTGTCGTACAAGAGCCTCATTATGCATGTGCAAAGTAACTGAGTAGAAAGCATAGTAAATTTTGCTTTTCTGCATCCTGACATGCTGGTTTTTGTAATGTTTTTTTTTATTATTCATTTTAATTTTTATTTAATTTTTGTTATCGGGCAAATGTCTCTTACTTTCATTTTTGTGGCGCTGTGGCTTAGCTGGTCAAAGCGCCTGTCTTGTGAACAGGAGATCCTGGCCTCAAATCCCAGCAGCGCCTTAGTCCAGGTGGTGCGTGTGCTTCTTTTATAGAGCTTACAGGAATGCATAATAAAATTGTATAGCTTTGAGGCGTAATAAATATTGCGACAAATAGAGTTAAACAACCTCTTTGCTTGCCAATTTTAGACTTGCTGTCTTTTTTTAGTCTCTGTATGCAAAAACGTCTTGTCTTTTCTACAACGTTGGTGCTGTGGCTTAGTTGGTCAAAGCGCCTGTCTAGTAAACAGGAGATCCTGGGTTCAAATCCCAGCAGTGCCTAATGTACAGTTGTCAAGGTTGCTATTTGTTAAGAGTAACGAGTGTTTACGCAGCAGGATTTTTAGCAGTCTGTTTCTTAACAAAATTCAAATCCTTAAGAACGCTGCTCGTTCAAGAGGGCTTTGGACGATGGCTTTATATAGCATAGTGTGGTAATGCCTAACCAACTGGACTTTAATATTTCAAGTCCAGACATTCACACATGCAGCGCTACCATAGTTAGTTTTTTTTTTCTTTTTTCGATTAAAAAATTAGCCCCTGTCAAGGTTTGAATCCCAGCAGTGCCTTGTCCGCAGTGAGCTGTGCTTTTATGGGCCAGAGAGTACCAAAAAGTGCTTTCTGTGCAATAGTGCTTGAGGCAGGAGAGCACTCAGGCTCTGTGGTGCAATGGATAGCGCATTGGACTTCGAGGCTGTGAGGTGAGGCCAGGGATTTAATCGCGGTGGGCCAATTGCCCAGGAGGTTAAGCAGTGAGGCCGAAATCATGTTGTGTTTCCACTCTCGGGCTAGTAGCTCGCAGCATGTCACGCAAACCCCGCCCCCATAAGGTCCCCCAAATCGAACGTCACACAACCCGCCCACTTCAGAGGGAATCAGGCAGATAAAGCACACCATCACATCCTCACGAAACCATTCAAATAAAATCAACTGAAACAAACAAATGACACGTTACTGTACAGCATTACATTGTATCTCTATACGCACATGCCTGTGTGTTCTCATTCATCATATTCATTTACTCACCGAACGACTGAATTTGGAACTAATTTTCATGTGAAGCAACATGCCCCTTCAGCTACTCCAGAACGCAGCAGCACGAGTGGTCTTTAATGAATTGAAAAGAGCACATGTCACTCCGCTACTCACCCGTTTGCACTGGCTGCCAGTTGCTGCTCGCATCAAATTCAAAGCTCTGATGTTTGCCTACAAAGCAACCTCTGGCTTTGCTCCCTCTTATCTGCTCTCACTTCTGCAGATTTATATGCCCTCAAGAAACTTGCGTTCTGTGAATAAACGTCGCCTCGTGGTTCCATCCCAAAGAGGGAAGTAATCACTTTCCCGAACTCTCGCATTCAATCTGCCCAGTTGGTGGAATGAACTCCCTTACTGCAACAGAACGGCAGTCACTTGCTGTCTTCAAGAAACGACTTAAAACTCAACTATTTAGTCTCCTCTTCACTTCCTAATTTGCAATTGCCTCTAGCTATACCACTAACTGTACTCAAAAAAAATTTTTTTTTTAATTCTTACATTACTAATGCTTTCCTTCTTAGACTTTACAGACCTGAAACTTGCCTACAGCACTTATTTATTGTTGCTCTTATAGTTGTGAAAATTGCTTCCTTGTCCTCATTTGTTAGTCGCTTTGGATAAAAGCGTCTGCTAAATGAATAAATGTAAATGTAAAACAGCAAGCTGTGTACACGCCCTTAAAATGACACCTTATAACACATTATAATAAAAAAATCTGGATTGTGTTTTGAACTGAACCTAAACTGGCACACTCAGAAGAACCATAATAATAATGTTAAATCATAAAAAAGGGGTAAACTATGCGCCCTTTAAGCAATGTGTTAACTTTATTCATGATTCAATAATCATCAAGATTGATAAAAAAGTTCAACACACACAGCTGTGAACGTGTGCACACACACACACACATCAGTGAACATGTACACACACACACACACACACAGTTGGTACAGTAGGCCTACATACTGTATCTACCTTGGAAGAAGGGATATGGTTCTTAAAGTGTTGTTTTACGTATGGAGCCTGATTGAATTTTATTATAGTGTCTTCGTAAAAACATCTGTCCATAATTCCTGAAAATAGAAAATATATATATTAGGGATGTAACGGTATCAGAATTTCACGGTACGGTAATACCTCGGTATGAATGTCACGGTACGGTATTTATTGAATCATTTACAGGAAAAAAAAAACTTTTGAAAATACTCCAAAAAAGTGCCAAAAGTGTCAATGACATACAAATTAGCCATCTATCTGTAAGCTTTGAAACAGTAACTTCAATTTTAATAACAAAAAATTATTAAACCATGTAAAAAAATAAAGTTTCGATTTAGTATTGTTGAAAACTCATCACATTTAACATTTAATCACTCACTTAGATAGAGATGGGTTTAAAGAAAAATTATCATATAATTATAATCTGGTAAAAGCTGGTATCTCTGGGTATTTACAATGTCCCCTGCAACAGAAAAAAACCCTCTCATTTGGGACTGAGGTTTCTGGGACAAGAGAGATATGACTTGGCCCATGTTGACAGCAGTGGGGTAACGTTGTGCGTTGTCTTTCCCCCACTTGAGAAGACAAACCATGAGTGAGATAGAGGTCTCTTTGCGGTACAAGTCAATGTCTGCATCAATCTGAACAGTGTGCTGTGTTTCTGCAGTCCCCATGACTGTTATTAGTCGTATTACCCAACTTGCAGGCACGTGCACACATAGGGCTCAACCTGTGCAGTGCACATGCCCTTTTTAGTCTTGGATAGAAAATGCCCTTCCAAAACGATCAAAAGTGCCCCCGCGACGCGACACAACCTCCGTCCAGTCCAGCCCTTCAGTAGGCGCGCGACAACACCTCTCGAGTATGCGCGCTCAACCCCCCCTCGGCGCTTTACAATACGCGCGCCACAACACAGCTGATCAGAACGCGCGCGACAGCACCGCTATTCAGCACGCGCGCGGCGACAACACCCGCTTTAGGTTCGATCATTTCCATCTTTTTTTCATCTCCGCTACTAGCAGCACACTCCATTTCCGCATTACTGGATCTGTAGCGACAACAGACCGCAAAGGATTATGGCCACGCCGGGGCTGATGGGAAATGAAGTTTCAGCTACCTCCCGTTCGCTTCATTCGCCTGAGCAAATTTTCTCTGAAGACCTATAGTTTTACCGAGTCATGCGACTTCGGTAATATCGAAAAAATTTAATATTGCGGTATGACGGTATTTACAATACCGTTACATCCCTAATATATATATATATAAAAAAAGAAACTGCAAAGAAATGATTCAATCATATTAAAGAGATTTGAACTAACCTTCTAGCACAACTAGCGGTCCAGGTCCCTGATGGAATATGGCTCCCCAGACTTGAATTTTTACTGGATGCTTTGCTTTCGGTTTCACAACATGGCAGTTTATTAATAGGGTATGTCCTATTAATAAATTTGTAGGACATGTAAGCTCGTATAAAGCAAATAGCCTAAATAAAGAGATGCATGGATTAATGTAAATAAATAAATCTTTTCATTATGGCATTGTTCAAAATGGCTTACCTGGCTTTTCCATAGGTCCACCTGAGTTGTTTTACTGGTTTTCTAATATTGCAGACTGATGCTTTTAACTGTTTTCTAAACAGAAGCTCACTCTGAATCTTTTTAGCAGATCGCTCATTGTCCTTGTGCAGTTTTTCGTCAATCGTTTTAAGTGCAGCACTATACAACAAACACATACAATAATTTTATTAATTAGTTTTATTAACATTTTGACATAAGTGTTGCTGAAATACTTGATTTGACAAGATGATAATACACAATACCTGTTCATTTTCCTTGCCTTGCAGTTGTTTTTCTAGGAAGGCCTACAGGGCTTTGACGTCTATAGTGTCGTCTTATAGTGGTGTTAGAGACGTGCACACCCGACTGCAACAGGAAAGCCCTGATGTCAGCAAGAGAGTGCTTTGATGTGTTGATGCATCAGTTTTTTTTTTCATTGCAATAATTGGTTGAAATGATCTGTAATTAAATCTATAGTGGACCTTCAAAGACAACCCAGATGGGACTTGAACCCACAATACCCAACTCCAGAGGCTGATGCCTTATCCATTAGGTCACTGGGCCATGTTACCAAGCTTTTGTCATGGAGCTCTTGTATGCCTTCAACAAGATGCCAACGCATGGAAAACTGCACTTTAGGATCTCAATGCCAGTTTGCATTTCGTCAAATAAGATGTGTGCAACTAATGGACAAACATTTTCTTTGTGCAAGCATTCACATTCGTGTCTTATTGGTCCTGGGGTATGGTGTGACTGATCTTGGGTTTCAAATTCCAGACAAGGCCACTCTCATTAACATGAAATCACAACCTTTCTGCAGCTATTTTCTTGTTTGCATTTCATTATCATCCACCTAACATTAGACCATTAGTTGAAAGCCACAGGGTACTTGAAGTCAAGATCTCCATTACCAGAGCTTTTCAGAACCTTTGATGTTTGTAAAGTGATTGGATAATTTAAGCAAGATTGGATAAATCTTAATTGAAGTGTGCAGCAAGTCTGAGAATTTGAAGCTAAATATTGACCTCAGATCATCTAGCCTAAGGTTTGAGAGGACAAGTCAGGATTTTTTCCACACAATTTATATTTAACCCAACAAACACAACCCAAATGGGTCTTGAACCCACAATTCCCAGCTTTGAACGCTGATGCATTATCCATTAGGCCACTGGGCCAATACTAGCATGTGCCACATCTGTTGTACGGTTTAGGAAGTTCTTTTAACTCAGAAAACAGCACTTTAGGATCCCTACACCATATTGCATTCAGACGATCTGGTGCATACACCTAATGACAAAACAGCTTCTCTGAAGAGTTTTCCATTGTCATGTCTTTTTGACCTAAGGGTATGAACCTAGCTTTTTGAAAGTCACAATGGATTGTGCAGCACAGCCAACTTAAAAGGAACTGCGTGAAAGACAACCCAGGTGGGACTCAAAACCACAATCTCCAGCTTCGAAGGCTGGTGCCTTATCCATTAGGCCACTATGCTGTTTCTGTACTGCATGTGAACCGTAACATGCATCCAGGGAGTTGCTGACACACATAACAAAAATTACATGAACAAAAAGTAGATTGGACCGGTTTTACAGAATTTTTTTTTGACACTGCAGAGCGTTTCTACTGGGCTCATTGGTCTAGGGGTATGATTCTCGCTTTGGGTGTGAGAGGTCTTGGGTTCAAATCCTGAACGAGCCCTACATCTGTCACAGAAAAGCAGTGATGCTTTGGTGTTTCTGTGTTAGTTGTAGCAACTTTAGTTAATGAAGATTTATTGGATTTCTGATCTAAATTAGTCTAACCTGTACAATAATACAGACAAAAAAGGAGCGGGAATGATTCGGTAGTTAACAACGTACCAGCTTAATATGTAAGCATCATCTTTGTGTTTGTACACAGTCTCTTCTCTGTAGGCACCATGCAGGCTTCAAAATGGCCATTTGCGTTAGGTATCTCGTTACCCTTTTAGTCATAACAGGTAGTATGGATGCCAATGAAGGAAGTTAATGACACGCAAACACATCTCAAGAAGGTTTTCACAGCTACCGTGTTTCATCCACCAAACACTGATCTCAAGTTAAAGGGAGATTTTCAAGAACGACCCAGGTGGGACTTGAACCCACAATCCCCAGCTCCCGAGGCTGATGCCTTATCCATTAGGCCACTGGGCCATATCACCAATCTTCTATCAAGTGGAAAACTGCACTTTAGGATCTCGATGACAGTTTGCATTCTATTAAATAAGAACTAATGGCCAAACATTTTCTTTCTGCAATCATTCACATTCGTGTCTCATCGGTTCTGGGGTATGGTTCTAGTGTATAGTGTGACTGGTCTTGAGAGTTTCGAATTCAAGTCAAGGCCACTCTCATTAACTTGAAATCACAACCTTTCTGCAGCTATTTTCTTGTTTGCATTTCATCATCATCCACCTAACATGAGACCGTCAATTGAGAGCCACGGGGTACTTGAAGTCAAGATCTCCATTCCCAGAGCTTAGCGGAACCTTTTAGGTTTGTAACATGACAGTGAGATTCAAGCAAGATTGGATGAATCCTAATTGAAGTGTGCAGCAAGTCTGAGAATTGGAAGCTAACTATTGCCCTCGGATCATCACACTTAAGCTTTGAGTAGACAAGTCAGGATTTTTCAAAAAAATTTCATATTTTGCAATTTTTCAAAAAATTGTCATTTTTTGTGATTTTTTGTGATTTTTCAAAAAAAATTTATTTTTTTGCGATTTTTCAAAAAATTGTCATTTTTTGTGATTTTTCAAAAAATTTCTACTTTTTGTGATTTTTCAAAAAATTAGATTTTTTGTTATTTTTCTAAAAATTTTCATTTTTTAGAATTTTTCAAAAAAATTTCATTTTTTGTGATTTTTTGTGTTCTTTAAAAAAAATTCATTTTTTGTGATATTTCAAAAAATTAGATTTTTTGTTATTTTTCTAAAAATTTTCATTTTTTAAAGATTTTTTTAAAAAAAAATCATTTTTTGTGATTTTTTGCGATTTTTCAAAAAATTTTTATATTTTGCGATTTTTCAAAATATTTTTTGTGATTTTTTGCAATTTTTCAAAAAATTTTCATTTTTTGCGATTTTTCTAAAAATTTTTATTTTTTGTGATTTTTTGCAATTTTTCAAAAATGTTACATTTTTTGTGATTTTTCAAAAATTTTCATTTTTTGTGATTTTTCAAAAAATGCTCATTTTTTGTGATTTTTCAAAATATTTGATTTTTTATTTTTCTAAAAATTTATATTTTTTACTATTTTTAAAAAAAAATTTTCATTTTTTGTGATGTTTTGCGATTTTTCAAAAAAATCATTTTTTGTGATTTTTAGGGATTTCTCAAAAATTTTTCATTTTTTGTAATTTTTCAAAAAAAATTCATTTTTTGTGATTTTTTGTGTTTTTTAAAAAAAAAAAAATTTTTTTTTTTCAAAAAATTCAAAAAATTAGATTTTTTGTTATTTTTCTAAAAATTTTAATTTTTTTAGGATTTTTCAAAAAATTTCATTTTTTGCAATTTTTCAAAAAAATGTCATATTTTGTGATTTTTCAAAAATAATTCATATTTAGCGATTTTTCCAAAAATTTTCATTTTTTGCGATTTTTTAAAAAAATGCATTTTTTGCGATTTTTCAAAAAAATTTCATATTTTGTGATTTTTGCGATTTTTCAAAAAAATTTCATATTTTGCGATTTTTCAAAAAAATTTCATATTTTGTGATTTTTCAAAAAAATTTCATATTTAGCAATTTTTCCAAAAAAATGCATTTTTTGTGATTTTTCAAACAAATTTCATTTTTTGTGATTTTTCAAAAAAATGTCATATTTTGCGATTTTTCAAAAAAAATTCATTTTTTGTGATTTTTTGCGATTTTTCAAAAAAAAATTCATTTTTTGCGATTTTTTAAAAAAATTTCATTTTTTGTGATTTTTCAAAAAATGTTCATTTTTTGTGATTTTTCAAAAAATTTTCTTTTTTTGTGATTTTTTGCGATTTTTCAAAAAAATTTCATATTTTGCGATTTTTCAAAAAAATTCATTTTTTGTGATTTTTTGCGATTTTTCAAAAAATTTTCATTTTTTGTGATTTTTTGCGATTTTTCAAAAAAAAAATTCATATTTTACGATTTTTCAAAAAAATTTCATATTTTGCGATTTTTCAAAAAAATTTTATTTTTTTGTGATTTTTCAAAAAATTTTCATTTCTTGTGATTTTTTGCGATTTTTCAGAAAAAATTCATATTTTGCGATTTTTCAAAAAAATTTAATATTTTGCGATTTTTCAAAAAAAATTAATTTTTTGTTTTTTTGCAATTTTTCATAAAATTTTCATTTTTTGTGATTTTTCAAAAAAATTGTCATTTTTTTTGTGATTTTTCAAAAAATGTTCATTTTTTGTGATGTTTTGCGATTTTTCAAAAAAAAATCATTTTTTGTGATTTTTAGGGATTTCTCAAAAATTTTTCATTTTTTGTAATTTTTCAAAAAAAATTCATTTTTTGTGATTTTTTGTGTTTTTTTAAAAAAAAATCATTTTTTGTGATTTTTCAAAAAAATAGATTTTTTGTTATTTTTCTAAAAATTTTAATTTTTTTAGGATTTTTCAAAAAAAATTCATTTTTTGTGATTTTTCAAAAAAAATTCATTTTTTGTGATTTTTCAAAAAAAATTCATTTTTTGTGATTTTTCAAAAAAAATTCATATTTTGCGATTTTTCAAAAAAAATTCATATTTTGTGATTTTTCAAAAAAAATTCATATTTAGCGATTTTTCAAAAAAAATGCATTTTTTGCGATTTTTCAAAAAATGTTCATTTTTGTGATTTTTCAAAAAAATTTCATTTCTTGTGATTTTTTGCGATTTTTCAAAAAATTTTCATTTTTCGTGATTTTTGCGATTTTTCAAAAAAATGTAATATTTTGCGATTTTTCAAAAAAATTTAATATTTTGCGATTTTTCAAAAAAATGTTATATTTAGCGATTTTTCAAAAAAAAATTCATTTTTTGTGATTTTTCAAAAAAATTTCATTTTTTGTGATTTTTCAAAAAAATGTCATATTAAAAATTAAATTTTTCAAAAAATTTTCATTTTTTTGTGATTTTTCAAAAAAATTTCATTTCTTGTGATTTTTTGCGATTTTTCAGAAAAATTTCATATTTTGCGATTTTTCAAAAAAAATTTATATTTTGCAATTTTTCAAAAAAATTTCATTTTTTGTGTTTTTTTGCGATTTTTCATAAAATTTTCATATTTTGCAATTTTTCAAAAAATTTCATTTTTTGTGATTTGTTGCGATTTTTCAAAAAAAATTCATTTTTTGTGGTTTTTCAAAAAATTTTCATTTTTTGTGATTTTTTGCGATTTTTCAAAAAAAAAATTCATATTTTTCGATTTTTCAAAAAAATTTTCATTTTTTGTGATTTTTTGCGATTTTTCAAAAAAAATTCATATTTTGCGATTTTTCAAAAAATGTTCATTTTTTGTGATTTTTTGCGATTTTTCAAAAAAAAATTTATATTTTTCGATTTTTCAAAAAATTTTAATTTTTGCGATTTTTCAAAAAATTTTCATTTTTTGTGATTTTTCGAAAAAAAATTATATTTTGCAATTTTTCAAAAAAATTTCATTTTTTGATTTTTCAAAAAATTTTCATTTTTTGTGATTTTTTGCGATTTTTCAAAAAAATTTCATATTTTGCAACTTTTCAAAAAAAATTCTTTTTTGTGATTTTTCAAAAATTTTTCATATTTTGCGATTTTTCAAAAAAATTTCATTTTGTGCTTTTTCAAAAAAATTTCATATTTTGCGAAACAAAATTTACAAAGCTCCCAGCATGCATTGCATCATAAATAAATTATGCAGCTTTATGTTGTTACAATCTCTTTCTTTTTATTTATTTTGTGTTGTGTTTGGGAGGTAATATTTCAGTAGTTTTTTTAATTGATTTTTATTTTTATGTTTGTCACCATCATTGAGATTCAAAGACTAATTGTTGATGTCTGTGTGTTTTTAAATGCTGCCATAGATCAAACATTCACATTGTAAATCATGCTTTTAAAGTCATTTATTGTTAAAGCTTCAGTGGTTTCATTTATGTATTTTATTCATTTCACACACATAACTAATATGACACTGAATTAGAAAACAAGCAGGAGAAGATGGCTTTGATATCATAGTTAATCTCTTCAGACTGACTCTTACATTTTCTTTTGAATTTTCATGCTACATGTAAGAATAGTGTGATTAGCACTAATAATTATAGCATCCAAATTAAAACAAACATTTTATAGCAAGAAGTTGAAGAGCCCTACTAAAGCAGACTCTGTCCTCCATCATGGTGACTTCAAATGAACAACAGAAATTTCATAAAGAGCTTTTGTTCACATGACAGAATTAAAGCCAAAGCTCAGTAATAAGTGAAGCTCCATGATGAGTTGTTTAATGTGATGAGTTGTTTTAAAGATATTGAAAATAAAAATAAAATTTTACTTTGTAATTTGTTTATTTTTTCATTCATTATTATTTTATTTAAAGTTTTATTCTCAGTTGATTTCATCTTTGGTTTTGGCTACTGCTGCCAGTATTTTGATATACATTTTACATATATTTTACACAATAAGAGTTTGCTAATTAACACTCTCTGAGTGGTAAATTTTTTAACACTTTCAAAAGTGTTATTTTAACACTTTTATAGTGGTTCCCATATAAACACTGAGGGATTGTTAATTTGAACTCTAAGGTAGTTAAATCTACAATCTAAAATTTGCAGTGTGTATAACCCTTTATTATTGTCTTTAATTGTTTATGTACCATAGCATAATCAATGAAACACAACATCAAAACACTGTGCTGATGAGATTGTCTTCTTGCTGCTTTGACACTGACTTTTGCCTATCTTGTGTTTTTTTGTCCTTCTTTAGCAGTTGAGGACAAAGGCGGTCTGCCGAAGAAACCACTCAGCTCCTCTGAAAGACAAGGTATATCACATAATAAATGTCACTTATTAACATTTATTCATACTGTTGCAGCATGAACTACAGTTGAGGACGCTCCTGTGAAATATTTATTCAAGCTAATGGAGCAAGGACATTTTCACAGTACTTACGATAGTATATTATCTTCTGAAGAAAGTTTTATTTGTTTTATTATTTATGTTTTTTATTGGCTACAGAACAAACAGTGTTAAGCTAGTTAAGCCTTTACTTTCTCAATCTAAATATGGTAGCACATCAGAATAATAGTCCTTTAGTTAATCAATTTACTAACACTAAGTGTCACCAATCTTGTGCAGCATTTATTAATTACAGGTCAACATTAATGCATTATTAAAATCCAAAGTTGTGCTTGTTGACATTACTTAATGCACAGTGCATTAATGAACTAACGTTATTTAACTTAAACATTAAATCGTTAACAAAGATGAATGAATACTGTAATTAATGTATTAAACTTCTAAGTCATGTCAGTAAATGCATTAACTAATATTAACTAATGGACTATTACTCTAAAGTGTTACCTTAAAGGGTGACACTTTACAATAAGTTTGTATCAGTTAATGTCAAAGCATTTACTACCATAAACAAGCAATGAACAATACACTTAATGCACTATTTGTTCGTGTTACAGTCATCCATGCCAACTCGCAGTCCATCAACTAAGCATTAAATATTATTTTAATAAAGCATTAGTACATGTTGAACTATGATTAAAAATGTTGTACAAGCATTGTTCATAATTAGTTCATGTTAGTAAATACATTATCTAATGAAACCTTATTGTAAAGTGTGACCCAATATTATATACTGTCATCATGGCAAAGATAAATTATAAGAAATTAGTTATTAGAACTATTATGTTTAGAAATGTGCCTGAACAAGTCCTCTCTCCATTACACATAAATTGTGAAAAATAAACTCAAATTTAACAGGGGGGGCTTATAATTCCGGCTTCAACTGTATGCATTAATAAATAAAAGTCGTCACACCAAGACACTGTCTTCTGATAATCACAACTGTGCTCATTTAGGAGCCGGGGAAACAAAGAGAAGAAAACGTTCCTGTGAAGATCTTTCACAGAAGCCCCACTCAGACTCTCCACTGTCTGCTGTAAGTTCATCGTTTGTACATCACAATTAGGTGGTGTATATACTGCTGAATACAGTTTTGTAGGCATAGATGGGGAGACTGTGCAAAAAGTATGATTATGTCAATGAAAGGTTTTAACTATTATACTTACTTTGTTGAAGGCTCCTGCATCGACTTCTTTATTGGAGGCTCCTGCATCAGCCTCATCAGTTTCTGGCCAGTCTTCTTCATCGGCTCCTGCATCAGCCTCGTCAGTTTTTGCCTCGGCTTCTTCATCGGCTCCTGCATCAGCCTCATCAGTTCCTGGCCAGTCTTCTTCATCGGCTCCTGCATCAGCCTCATCAGTTCCTTGCCAGTGTTCTTCATCGGTCCTGCATCAGCCTCGTCAGTTTTTGCCTCTGCTTCTTCATCGGCTTCTGTATCAGCCTCGTCAGCTCCTGCCTTGGCTTCTTCATCAGCTCCTGTATCAGCCTCATCAGTTCCTGCCTTGTCTTCTTCATCAGCTCCTGAAAAATCGCAAAAAATTAAAAAATTTTGAAAAATCGCAAAAAATGAAAATTTTTTGAAAAATCGCAAAAAATGATTTTTTTTTGAAAAATCACAAAAAATGAAAAATTTTTGAAGTCACAAAAATGAAAAAATGAAATTTTTTTAAAAAATCGCAAAAAATCACAAAAAATGACATTTTTTTGAAAAATCACAAAAAATGAATTTTTTTTAAAAAATCACAAAAAATGACATTTTTTTGAAAAATCACAAAAAATGAATTTTTTTTAAAAAATCACAAAAAATGAAATTTTGTTGAAAAATCGCAAAAAAAAACAAAAAATGACATTTTTTTGAAAAATCACAAAAACTGAACATTTTTTGAAAAATCGCAAAAAATGAAATTTTTTTGAAAAATCACAAAAAATGAAAATTTTTTGAAAAATCTCAAAAAATCACAAAAAATGAAAATTTTTGGAAAAATTGCAAAAAAATCACAAAAAATGAAATTTTTTTGAAAAATCGCAAGAAATTTTTTTTTTTGAAAAATCACAAAATTTTTTTTTTTTTGAAAAATCGCAAAAAATCACAAAAAATTAAAAAATTTTTGAAAAATCACAAAAAATGAAATTTTGTTGAAAAATCGCAAAAAAAAACAAAAAATGAAATTTTTTTGAAAAATCACAAAAACTGAACATTTTTTGAAAAATCGCAAAAAATGAAATTTTTTTGAAAAATCACAAAAAATGAAAATTTTTTGAAAAATCTCAAAAAATCACAAAAAATGAAAATTTTTGGAAAAATTGCAAAAAAATCACAAAAAATGAAATTTTTTTGAAAAATCGCAAGAAATTTTTTTTTTTGAAAAATCACAAAATTTTTTTTTTTTTGAAAAATCGCAAAAAATCACAAAAAATTAAAAAAATTTTGAAAAATCACAAAAATTTTTTTTTTGAAAAATCTCAAAAAATCACAAAAAATGAAAATTTTTTGAAAAATCACAAAAAATTAATTTTTGGAAAAATCACAATAAATCACAAAAAATGAAAAATTTTTGAAAAATCGCAAAAAATGAAATTTTTTTGAAAAATAACAAAAAATCCAATTTTTGAAAAATCACAAAAAATGAAAAATTTTTGAAAGATTTTTGAAAAATCACAAAAAATCACAAAAAATGATTTTTTTAAAAAAATAACGAAAAATCACAAAAAATGAAAAATTTGTGAAAAATCGCAAAAAAATTTAATTTTTTTGAAAAATCACAAAAAATGAAATTTTTTTGAAAAATCGCAAAAAATCACAAAAAATGACAATCTTTGGAAAAATTGCAAAAAATCACAAAAAATAATTTTTTTTGAAAAATCACAAAAAATGAATTTTTTTTGAAAAATCGCAAAAAATCACAAAAAATGAACATTTTTGGAAAAATCGCAAAAAAAAATTTTTTGAAAAATCAAAAAGAAATTTTTTTGAAATATCGCAAAAAATCACAAAAAATTACAAATTTTTGAAAAATCACAAAATTTTTTTTTGAAAAATCGCAAAAAATCACAAAAAATGAAAATTTTTTGAAAAATCACAAAAATGTAATTTTTGGAAAAATCACCATAAATCACAAAAAATGAAAAAATTTAGAAAAATCGAAAAACATGAAATTTTTTTGAAAAATAACAAAAAATCCAATTTTTGAAAAATCACAAAAAATGAAAAATTTTTGGAAAATCACAAAAAATCACGAAAAATGAATTTTTTTAAAAAAATAACGTAAAATCACGAAAAATGAAAATTTTTCGAAAAATCATGAAAAATGAAAAAATCATGAAAATCACGAAAAATCATGGAAAATGAAAAAATCACGAAAAATCATGAAAAATGAAAAAATCTTGAAAAATCATGAAAAAATCTTGAAAAATCACCATGCTGCGGAACCATCTGCCTGAGGGTAGCAGACAATTTTGTCTGTATAATTGTACATGTTAAACTAATTTAAATTAGAAGTCCACTAAATGTTCATTAACTAAAGTCACAGCAAAAGGTGCTACAACTAATGTAGAAATGCCAAAGTTCCACTGCTTTTTCTGTGACAGCTGTAGGGCTCGTCCGGGAATTGAACCCAGGACCTCTTGCATCCTAAGCGAGAATCATACCCCTTGACCAACAAGCCCTGAAGAAAGAACCTGCAGTGCCAAAAAAAGTCTTACTTTTTTATAAATACTTTTTGTTCTTGTTGTTTTTAGTATGTGCCACCTGGGTTGCCTTTGATGCAGTTCCTTTTAAGTTGGCTGTGCAGCACAATCCAGTGTGACCTTCAAAAGCTAGGTTCATACCCTTAGGTCAAAAAAGACATGACAATGGAAAACTCTTCAGAGAATCTGTTTTGTCATTAGGTGTACACACCAGATCGTCTGAATGCAATATGGTATAGGGATCCTTAAGTGCTGTTTTCTAGGTTAAAAGAACTTCCGGAGTCATACAACAGATATGGCAAATGCTAGTATTGGCCCAGTGGCTTAATGGATAAGGCATCACTCGTTGAAGTTGGGGATTGTGGATTCAAGTCCTGTTTGGGTTGTGTTTGTTAGGTTACATTTAAGTTGTGTGAAAAAATCCTGACTTGTCTACTCAAAGCTTAGGTGTGATGATCTGAGGGCAATAGTTAGCTTCGAATTCTCAGACTTGCTGCACACTTCAATTAGGACTCATCCAATCTTGCTTGAATCTCACTGTCACGTTACACACCTAAAAGGTTCTGCTAAGCTCTGGGAATGGAGATCTTGACTTCAAGTACCCCATGGCTCTCAATTGACGGTTTCATGTTAGGTGGATGATGATGAAATGCAAGCAAGAAAATAGCTGCTGAAAGGTTGTGATTTCAAGTTAATGAGAGTGGCCTTGACTGGAATTCGAAACTCTCAAGACCAGTCACACTATACACTAGAAAGAAAGAAAATGTTTGGCCATTAGTTCTTATTTGATAGAATGCAAGCTGTCATCGAGATCCTAAAGTGCAGTTTTCCATGCGGTAGCATCTTGTTGAAGGCATACAAGAGATCCTTGATAGAAGCTTGGTGACATGGCCTAGTGGCCTAATGGATAAGGCATCAGCCTCCGGAGCTGGGGATTGTGGGTTTAAGTCCCACCTGGGTCCTTCTTGAAAATCTCCCTTTAACTTGAGATCAGTGTTTGGTGGATGAAACACAGTAGCTGTGAAAACCTTCTTGAGATGTGTTTGCGTGTCATTAACTTCCTTCATTGGCATTCCATACTACCTGTTATGACTAAAAGGGTAACGAGATACCTAACGCAAATGGCCATTTTGAAGCCTGCATGGTGCCTACAGAGAAGAGACTGTGTACAAACACAAAGATGATGCTTACATATTAAGCTGGTACGTTGTTCAAGATCCATAAACAATTCTAACCACCGAATCATTCCCGCTCCTTTTTTGTCTGTATTATTGTACAGGTTAGACTAATTTAGATCAGAAATCCACTAAATCTTTATTAACTAAAGTTTCTACAACTAACACAGAAACACCAAAGCATCACTGATTTTCTGTGAAAGATGTAGGGCTCGTTCAGGATTTGAACCCAAGACCTCTCACACCCAAAGCAAGAATCATACCCCTAGACCAATGAGCCCAGTAGAAACACTCTGCAGTGTCAAAAAAAAAAAATTCTGTAAAACCGGTCCAATCTACTTTTTGTTCATGTAGTTTTTGTTATGTGTGTCAGCAACTCCCTGGATTCATGTTACAGTTCACAGGCAGTATAGAAACAGCATAGTGGCCTAATGGATAAGGCACCAGCCTTTGAAGCTGGGGATTGTGGGTTCGAGTTCCACCTGGGTTGTCTTTGACGCAGTTCCTTTTAAATTGGCTGTGCAGCACAATCCATTGTGACTTTCAAAAAGCTAGGTTCATACCCTTAGGTCAAAAAGACATGACAATGGAAAACTCTTCAGAGAAGCTGTTTTGTCACCAGATCGTCTGAATGCAATATGGTGTAGGGATCCTAAAGTGCTGTATTCTGAGTTACAAGAACTTCCTAAACCGTACAACAGATATGGCAAATGCTAGTATTGGCCCAGTGGCCTAATGGATAATGCATCAGCGTTTGAAGCTGGGAATTGTGGGTTTAAGTCCCATTTGGGTTGTGTTTGTTGGGTTAAATATAAATTGTGTGGAAAAAATCCTCACTTGTCCCCTCAAACCTTGCGTGATGATCTAAGGTCAATAGTTAGCTTCAAATTCTCAGACTTGCTGCACACTTCAATTAAGATTTATCCAATCTTGCTTAAATTATCCAATCACTTTACAAACATCAAAGGTTCTGAAAAGCTCTGGTAATGGAGATCTTGACTTCAAGTACCCCGTGGCTTTCAACTAATGGTCTCATGTTAGGTGGATGATGATGAAATGCAAACAAGAAAATAGCTGCAGAATGGTTGTGATTTCATGTTAATGAGAGTGGCCTTGTCTGGAATTTGAAACTCAAGACCAGTCTCACACCATACCCCAGGACCAATGAGACACGAATGTGAATGCTTGCACAAAGAAAATGTTTGTCCATTAGTTGCACACATCTTATTTGACGAAATGCAAACTGGCATCGAGATCCTAAAGTGCAGTTTTCCATGCGTTGGCATCTTGTTGAAGGCATACAAGAGCTCCATGACAAAAGCTTGGCAACATGGCCCAGTGACCTAATGGATAAGGCATCAGCCTCTGGAGTTGGGTATTGTAGGTTCAAGTCCCATCTGGGTTGTCTTTGAAGGTCCACTATAGATTTAATTACAGATCATTTCAACCAATTATTGCAATGAAAAAAACTGATGCATCAACACATCAAAGCACTCTCTTGCTGACATCAGGGCTTTCCTGTTGCAGTCGGGTGTGCACGTCTCCAACACCACTATAAGACGACACTATAGACGTCAAAGCCCTGTAGGCCTTCCTAGAAAAACAACTGCAAGGCAAGGAAAATGAACAGGTATTGTGTATTATCATTTTGTCAAATCAAGTATTTCAGCAACACTTATGTAAAATGTTAATAAAATTAATTAATAAAATTATTGTATGTGTTTGTTGTATAGTGCTGCACTTAAAACGATTGACGAAAAACTGCACAAGGACAATGAGCAATCTGCTAAAAAGATTCAGAGTGAGCTTCTGTTTAGAATACAGTTAAAAGCATCAGTCTGCAATATTAGAAAACCAGTAAAACAACTCAGGTGGACCTATAGAAAGCCAGGTAAGCCATTTTGAACAATGCCATAATGAAAAGATTTATTTATTTACATTAATCCATGCATCTCTTTATTTAGGCTATTTGCTTTATACGAGCTTACATGTCCTACAAATTTATTAATAGGACATACCCTATTAATAAACCGCCATGTTGTGAAACCGAAAGCAAAGCATCCAGTAAAAATTCATGTCTGGGGAGCCATATTCCATCAGGGACCTGGACCGCTAGTTGTGTTAGAAGGTTAGTTCAAATCTCTTTAATATGATTGAATCGTTTCTTTGCAGTTTCTTTATTTATATATATATTTTTTTTCTATTTTCAGGAATTATGGACAGATGTTTTTACGAAGACACTATAATAAAATTCAATCAGGCTCCATACGTAAAACAACACTTTAAGAACCATATCACTTCTTCCAAGGTAGATACAGTATGTAGGCCTACTGTACCAACTTTGTATGTGTGTGTGTACATGTTCACTGATGTGTGTGTGTGTGTGCACACGTTCACTGCTGTGTGTGTTGAACTTTTTTATCAATCTTGATGATTATTGAATATTTAATAAAGTTAACACATTGCTTAAAGGGCACATAGTTTACCCCTTTTTTATGATTTAACATTATTATTATGGTTCTTCTGAGTGTGCCAGTTTAGGTTCAGTTCAAAACACAATCCAGATTTTTTTATTATAATGTGTTATAATGTGTCATTTTAAGGGCGTGTACACAGCTCGCTGTTTTACATTTACATTTAGTCATTTAGCAGACGCTTTTATCCAAAGCGACTAACAAATGAGGACAAGGAAGCAATTATCACAACTATAAGAGCAACAATAAATAAGTGCTGTAGGCAAGTTTCAGGTCTGTACAGTCTAAGAAGGAAAGCATTAGTAATGTAAGAATTTTTTTTTTTTGAGTACAGTTAGTGGTATAGCTAGAGGCAATTGCAGATTAGGAAGTGAAGAGGAAACTAAATAGTTGAGTTTTAAGTTGTTTCTTGAAGACAGCAAGTGACTCTGCCGTTCTGTTGCAGTTAGGGAGTTCATTCCACCAACTGGGCAGATTGAATGCGAGAGTTCGGGAAAGTGATTACTTCCCTCTTTGGGATGGAACTACGAGGCGACGTTTATTTACAGAACGCAAGTTTCTTAAGGGCATATAAATCTGCAGAAGTGAGAGCAGATAAGAGGGAGCAAAGCCAGAGGTTGCTTTGTAGGCAAACATCAGAGCTTTGAATTTGATGCGAGCAGCAACTGGCAGCCAGTGCAAACGGGTGAGTAGCGGAGTGACATGTGCTCTTTTCAATTCATTAAAGACCACTCATGCTGCTGCGTTCTGGAGTAGCTGAAGGGGCGTGTTGCTTCGCATGAAAATTAGTTTCAAATTCAGTCGGTCGGTGAGTAAATGAATATGATGGATGAGAACACACAGGCATGTGCGTATAGACATAAAATGTAATGTTGTACAGTAACGTGTCAATTGTTTGTTTCAGTTGTCTTTATTTGAATGGTTTCGTGAGGATGTGATGGTGTGCTTTATCTGGCTGATTCCCGCTGAAGTGGGCGGGTTGTGTGACGTTTGATTCGGGGAATGTTATGGGGCGGGGTTTGCGTGACGTGCTGCGAGCTACTAGCCCAACAGTGGAAACGCAGCATGATTTCGGCCTCACTGCTTAACCTCCTGGCTCGCACTGACCTCAGCTTACAGCCTAGAAATCCAATGCACTATCCATTGCACCACAGAGCTCCTGCCTCTAGCACTGTTGCACAGAAAGCAATTTTTGGTACTCTCTGGCCCATAAAAGCACAGCTCACTGCAGATAAGGTACTGCTGGGATTCATACATAGGATCTTCTGTTTACTCGACAGGTGCTTTGACCAACTAAGCCACAAAACCAGACAGGGGGTAATTGTTTAATCGAAAAAAGAAACGGTAAAAACGGTAGCACTGCATGTTTGAATGTCTAGACTTAAAAATTTTAAAGTCCAATTGGTTACGCATCACCATACCATGCTATATAATGCCATCGTCCAAAACCCTCTTAATAATACAATATTAAAATTGTTTTATTATTCAATATATAATCAAGGTTTCCCTTAAACCAATTAACTTCTCTCTATAAAACTTCAAAAATTGCAACAAATGAACACTGCAATGAATAAATGTACAAATAAAATAAAAATGAAAATAAAACATTCACTTATAACATTTCAAAATGTCCCAAAAGTCCAGTACAGGTGATGAACACTCAAAAAGATTCTTTTGCAAAACAACTAGGTTGCAAATTCATTTCCAGAGTTCCAGGATGTTGCACTTGTGAGTGTGTTGTAAATTTACACTCCTACCATGACGCTGAATAGGTTTTACTTTGTATCTTTCCAACAGGTGTATCCAAAGAATCCACTTAATGGGAGGCTCGCCAGTCCAACTCCACAATTAGACACACACCGATGAAAGTTTAGACAAACCAAATCCAGAAAAGAGTTCACACTTCAATTAATTTGAATTGCGCGTGCACAAATAGACACTCCCACACCATCCCACTTTAGTTCCTCCGACACTCCCCCCTAAACAGAGCTGGACACGCCCACTTTTCTGACTTTTTCCAAAGTAGAGGTGTGAAAACACCCTGCTGAAACGAGGGGGTTTCATGGCCCTTTAAGCGTTCTTGGGTGGCTCGCAAATGTATAGATAACTCTAATACATAAAATAAGTAAGCTGACCAAAGTTCTTACGGGGAGAAGACTTTATTGAAGAGAATTAATTGTGCAGTTCATCAGCAGTGATGTTAACTTGTCGGTCTTCAAGTAACTTAAACCAAAGTACAGTCTGTGAGACACTAATTTATAACAAAGGATGAAACCCCCCTGGAGATTACCCAACTGCTTTGGTTGGGTCACATCTCCTGAGTTCCTCTAGGTCATTTGGTTCTTACTAAGAGCTCGACTATGGTGCCAATTTAATGTTCAGTTTACTTAGGTTGTGTGTTTTTGGACTGTGGGAGAAAACCAGGGGAAATCCACGCGAGCACAGGGAGAATGAGCAAACTCTGCACAAAAAGTCAACTGGTTAGCAGCGACTTAAACCTGCGACATTCTTACTGTGAGGCAACAGTGCTAACCACTGGCTAATCATTGACTGCCGTGTTGCCCAATCTAGAAAGGAGGGGGAGTAAGGGTGGGAGAGGGATTCTTCAAGACAAGGATAACTGAGTTAAGCTACGGTCACACTGGGCTTTTCCTCCCATAGACTTCCATTCATACGCACGCGAATGCGTCAGACTAGAAACAGGGTCATGCGTCAAGTTTCGCCGGTTGCTGAGGTGCAAAGTTCATGCTTGGTGAACTCTGACCTGCGAAATCGCATCACTTGACTGCGTGAGACCAATCGAGGATCAAAACATGACCTCTCTGGACAGAAATTTAAACCATGGAGCAATTGCTCACTTTTTTAATTTCTAAAAATCTTGTTTGATCCCGCCCCTTTTAACAGCACCGTACGACAGAATTTCACAATCTCAAAGTCTAGTGTGACCGCAGCTTTGTGTTCTGGTTATCTATAGTGAGTCAGGAATCATCTGATTGGTGAATCATGTTTTAGCTAATGCAGAACCAGCCGTGGACAATCATAAGCATGTGATCCTCTCAAAAGTAGTTTATAAATAAACTTCACTTGAATGAACAGCCAAACTACGTGAAAAAGCTGCCGTTTTGAATATACCCGTGTTTGTGTGGACAAGGCCTCAATGTTAAGGACTCAGCTCTCCATTGTGAATCTTCATGTGAGTGTTGAGGCTTCTTTTACTTTTAAAGCCCTTTCCACACTCACAGCATCTAAAACGATCCTCTCTTGAGTGAATCTTCATGTGTTTCTTAATGGTGTCTTTGCGTGTGAGACTCTTTCCACACTGATCACATGTGAACACTATGGTTCCAGTGTGACCATTCATGTGGTTCTTGAGGCTAGGTTTGGTTGTGAAGCTCTTTCCACACTGAGCACATGCAAACGGCTTCTCTCCAGTGTGAGTTCTCATGTGGTGTTTGAGTGTGCTTATATGTGAGAAACCTTTACCACACTCTGTGCATGTGTAAGGTTTCTCTCCAGTGTGAATCCTCATGTGGATGTAAAGGTCTCGTTTTTGACTAAAACTCTTTCCACACTGTTCGCAGGTGTGAGGTTTCTCCCTAGTGTGAACTCTCATGTGAGCAATCAGGTTCGGCTTTTTACTGAAACTCTTTCTACACTGTTTACAGCTGAAAGGCTTTTCTCCAGTATGAGTTCTCATGTGCACTTCCAAGTTTATTGCATGACGGAAGCTTTTTCCACACTTTTGGCATGTGTATGGCCTCTCTCCAGTGTGAATTCTCATGTGGGTTTTAAAGTTTTGTTTTTGACTAAAACTCTTTCCACACTGTTCGCAGGTGTAAGGTTTCTCCCCTGTGTGAACTCTCTTGTGATCATCAAGGTTTGGCTTTTGACAAAAACTCTTTCCACACTGTTTACAGCTGAAAGGCTTTTCCCCAGTGTGAATTCTCATGTGTGCTGCAAAGTGTCCAGCATGATAAAAGCTTTTTTCACACTTTCGGCATGTGAACTTCCTCTCTCCAGTGTGAATTCTCATGTGGGCTTTAAAGCCTTGTATTTGACCAAAACTCTTCCCACACTGTTCGCAGGTGAAAGGTTGCTCCCTAGTGTGAACTCTCATGTGAACATCAAGCTTTGACTTCTGACTGAAACTTTTTCTACACTGTTTACAGCTGAAATTACACCCCGATTTGGATTTCCGAGGTCTTCCGTGTGATGAAGTCTTTTTAGTCAGTGTGGGTTTTTCATCAGTCGCTATTTCTTGGGGTTTCTCAAACTGCTGTTTCTCATCTATTTCAATCTGTTGATGAGTCTCTTCTTTCAGCACCATCAGATCTAAAAAAAAAAAAAAAATTAGCTTTAGTATGAAGGCTCAAAGCGACAAGCAAGAAATGGATGTTTTCCTTTATTGCGGAACACAGTAAGCCAGTAGAGTTTTTTTTTTTATATCTTCTTTTGTGTTTAACAGGATCAAGAAACTCATAAAGGTTTAAAACCACACGAGGAAGAGTAAATGGTGAGGCTATTTTCATTTCTGCACAACTATCCCTTTAAAAGGTTCCTACAATTACCCATTTTTTCCATGATGTAAAATAAGTCTTTGGTGTTCCCAGAATGTGTCTGAGGTTTCAGCTCAAAATTCGATCATGTACCTTGTAGAATATTTAATTTTGGGGGTCAGAGGCAAACCAAGCTCTTTTTGTGCCTGTGACTTTAAATGGAAATAACCAAATGCACTCGCTCTAGATTACTCGTGTTGTTTCCTCGATTGAGACAAATCCTGCATGTCCATAGCAAGTATGCATAATTCACGCTTATATTTGCAAGTTTGCATTATTGTATAAAACGTATGCAAATTCTTAATGCCACGTTTGCTTTAAACGGGAGTGATGAGGAGATGGCAAGATTACATGCTTTGTTACTTGTTTTCATTTATTTGTACTTTTGTCTTTGTTTTCTTGCCTTTGTGTATGCCCCGAGGCTTAGCTGAAGACCTACTTGGTGACATTGTATATATCTGACCATATGCACAAATGCCATCTAAAAAGGTTACTTGTGGTTTGTCCAATCAGAGACAGTAACAACGTAAATATACAAAATAATAATGATAACCCAGGGTTTAAAAATGTGAACTGTCTGTTAATGAACACCCAGGATTATTTTTTTAAACCCAGGTATAGCATGAGCAGTGTGGAAGGTGACTACAGATAACCCAGAATTTCTCCAGGTATAGAATGACCCAGGGTTAACAATTTGAAGTGTGAAAAGCCCTAAGAATACTCCGCATCAGCTCTCAGGATAAACAGAGTACAATTACAAACAGCGACAATTGCCAATCATGTCATGATGACCTGGGGCCTGTTTCAGTAAGGAGGATCAACCAACCTAATCTTGATCTCTGAGTTGATTTACCGAGAGATTAAATACTCAAGAGTTTTCAATTTCAGAAAAACATTTGAGCTTCAAAAGTCTTTCAGTCAAGAGCAGTGAGGGATTTTCTCCCTTTGTTGTTTGATTAATGCTAAAAACAGTCGGCAGCAGGAACATTGTGCGCTGTCACTTTAGGAATAGTGCGGCTCTGATATGGTTTCTCTTTCAAGTGTCTTTTGATTCTCAACTTGTTTGTATATTATACAAACAAGGGTTATTATGACTAATCACTAAACACTACACAAATTTGCATGTACTTGACCATTAAAGCGCTCACATTAAGATGGCATTAGATGTATGTTCTCTGCTTGTCTCCGAGCCTGTCCAAGGCTAAGCGCAGCGCACACACAGAGCATGTGCACTTATGCACTTTTAAAAATAGGAATGATGCGCGTCCCGTGCTGCAAATGTTACATTACAGCACATGCTTTTAGTTATTTTCACATGGAACTGAGCTCTGCAGAGCAACAAGTGTGTACAACTGGAAAGGGAGCGGTATATGATGGAATAATCGTTTATCTCGATTAATGGATTTTCATAATCATTAGAAGCCAAAATCTAAATTGAAACCAGATTTTCGATTAATTGCACAGCACTATCAAGTGGTAGAGGTTGATATGACATTTAAAATGTAAGCAGGACTAAAAAATCTTTTTAGAACGAGTAATAATCCCGTTAATCTAGTTACAGTACATGTCCGTCGAAGGTCATTGAATTTAAGCAAATTATTCATTAAGAAAGGACAAGCCATTCTGCTATGTGACTGTTCTTTGTGTGACTGAAATGTAGGCAATAGCTATGTTTCCATCAAAAAATGCGAATTACATTTATGCGCAAAACTGGGATGTCACATAAAAGATGTGCGAATAAAGCTGCGTTTCCATCCAATGAATCAAAGACAACAAAATCATCACTTCCTGATTAACAGGCCCCAAATATGAACTGTAAAAACAGAATTTCCTGCAGTAGAAGAAGCTACATGAATCTTTTATTTATTTAATAAATGACTTTCACCTCAGAGGACAATGCTGGTACAAAATTAACACGTGTTGGCGTTTGAAGCCATGAGACGCAGAGAACAGACGCTCTGGAGGTCATCAATAGTACAATAGCATGAATACTGAAATGGTTCAGGCGTTTTAGAATGACCAAAACAACATTTCAGATGTTTATAATGTTCTCAGCCTGCTGGTTTGTGCATTCACACACATTTTCATCATCATATGATCTCTTTTAACAAACCCTTTTAAACAAACCAATTTTTTATGGTCATAGCCTATCTAAAAAGCACATAAAAAAGGTGGCTGAATATGTAAGGCTAAGTGAGAAATACCGCTTTATCTTTTAAAAAGGGGATGAGACCGACAGAAAACTCTCTTTCAGAGACAGGCTCTCTTGCTCTGCAAACAAGTGTGTTCATGACTATACATACAAAGAAAAACAATAAAATTAGAAAATATGACTTTGCTACAATAAGCAGCATTAGGCATGGGCCAGTATAAGATTCTGACAGTATGATAACCTTGAATAAAAAATATCACAGTTTCATGGTACTGTGAATACTCCTCTAAAATATATTCTTTTAAATGTCTGGGTAAACAGACACTTTTTCCTCTTTGAACACAAAACATTTACCTTTGAGAAACTTTTAAAGTATTTTGGAGCAGTAAACATGTAAGGCTAAATCACTCAATTGAATCATTGACTTCTGTCTTCATTTGTTTCATAAACAGAGATTTCATTACAATTTAAAATGGCATCTTTGGAGATCTTTTCTTTTCTCTGGAGATACTGTTGTCCTAAAAACTTAAAACAAAATATATATTAAAAAAAACATATAGCGATGAACGGTACAGCAGAAAATATTGGCGGTTTTAAAACCTCGACTTTTTTCAAACTGCGTTATACCTTGAAAACGGTTATCGTCCCATGCCTCAGCAGCACAACACTGTTTTTAGTATCTAAAATTATTTCTTTAATAAAAGTCAAGAGCAAAAAGATTCAAATGGCGGCGCCTGCTGGTACGTGAAGAATATGGTCAATACGGACGAACTTTACACTCAAATCTCTGCATATCCTCAGCATGCTGTAATCCATTTCTTAAGCAGCAAAAGTCATTTTAGACTAGTTTGTTGGCCAGTTGTAGTCAGCGCAATGTTAAACGTTATTGTTCCACAATAGTTTGTTCATTTAGTCTCACGTCGCCCTGCAGCAACATCATATAGTTTAGAATTCTGTACAATGCTTTATAATAATTAATTATTTTATTGTCCACTTCATTCAGCATATTTAATATTGGGGGCATCCATGTTTTTTTTTTTTTTATACTTTAAACCAGGGTTTCTGCAGGTTTCACCAAGTTAAATGTAAGACTTTTAAAGACATTTTTAAGACCATTATGACAATTTTAGACTCATAAAGGGCTAAAGGCTAAGGGATTTTTCAAATAGCCCAGATGAAAGATTTTAATTTGCCCTATTAAAAAAAATGATAATTTAATACATTTAATAATACAATAATAAATTAATAAAAAATATATATTATAGATATTTCTTACCAAAAGATTTTAAATTGTGTGTAATAACATGCAAGCTTTACTTGTATCCACACACTTTTTTCCTAAATAAACTTTCTTTAAAAAATAATTTAAAATGAACAAATGTTTTAAAAGTTTTAAAAACTAAAACAAACTAAATCTACACAACAATCTGTCCGCGATGTCTTCAGCAGTAAATACATGGAGCACGTTTAAACAAATGTTATTGTGAGGAAAATTATTAAACCATTATGACAAATAGAGTTAAAATGACCTTTTGAATAAAAAGTTTAAAGTTTTATTGAGATGGATTGTTGGTTATTGTAGGGGTTTTGGCCAGATTGGGTAGCAAAACATGAACAAAGGAAAATAAAGGCTTGTTTAAAAAGATTTAAGACCTACAACACAACATTTCAGTAAATTTAAGACTTTGTAAGGTCGAAAATTTTGATTTTGGAATTTACGACATTTTAAGACCCCCGCAGAAACCCTGTTTAAACACAATAGCCCTGGTAATTAGTTATTATAATAATAATGTAATTCTAACTCAGATACTATCTGTGAGAACTAGTAGATACTACTAGAAACAAGTTTAAACCCATAAAGAAGTCGATGAAAAAAGTTAATTTGGATCAATGTGACATATGCAAATGGAAAGTACTAAGCCAACACCATCACTGTAATAGCAGATATCTTCTATGGGGTATTGTAGATCAAATATCTTCAGCTCAGTTTAAGTTTTTTTTTATTATTAGTTGTTTTTATTTATTTTATATAGCGCTGGTGCTCAAGGACGCTTTACAAACAGTAGGAGAACAAGAAAAGCAATAGCCTTAAGAAGGTAAAGAAAATGGGAGACTAATAATAAATAAAATAATGACAAAAGACACGAGAACAAGTAACAAGAGAGAAACTCATTCCTGTCTTTCAATAGTTATGTTTCCATCCACCTATTTTCATGCACTTAAAAAACGGTTTATGGAAACATCATGATGCAAAAAACAAATTGTATGCGCATTTCTCAGTAGGATAAACGTTTTATTCGATAAGAAAAGATGAAAAATCACGATACAAACTCCAGTATGTGCATTAAAAAAGGTCATGTGATTTTGTTTTAAGAGATCATGTGATGATAAAAAATGTGTATGAATGGACAAACCCGCCGGCTCAGTACATTATAAAACATCTGAACTCTTGTTTTGGTCATTCTTAAACGCCTTACAGTTTAAGTATTAGTGTTATTATATTATTCATGACCTCCAGAATTAAGAGCATCTTAGCTTCGCGTCTGACACCTTTAAACGCCACTACGCGTTCACTGCGTTTCAGGATCACCCTCTGAGGCGCAAGTCATTTATTAGATGAAGCAAAGATTAGCCACATTTCCACTGTCGGGCATGTGCAAGCCAAGGCTTTTATCGGGCAGGGCCGGGCCAGGCCAATCGCAAGGGGGGGTTGAGCAGTGAGGCAGAAATCATGTCGCGTTTCCACTGTCGGGCCAGCACCTCGCAGCGTGTCATGCAAACCCCGCCCCCAGAACGTCCCCCGAATCAAACGTCACACAACCCGCCCACTTCAGCGGGAATCAGGCAGATAATGCATGCATGACAGAAAAAAAAGGTAGCCTAGTTTCTGCTTTCACTCACCTATAAAATGCTCTGTTTACATGATTTGATTAATATCATCATATCCATATACTTTATAAATAATATTTCAAACCTCCTCCGGTGTTTATTGTTTTAGAAAATATCTTAAATCTTTTTTTCAGATAGGCCTTTGTAAAATAAAAGTTTAATATGGCTTTAAAATGGTTTGATTTATGTACGGTTTATAGGCTACCTAAATTATTATAGCTAGATTTTATTTGTTTTATATTGGTTTATTTATTTTATGTAATTTTATTATATCTGATATTTGTAATTATTTAAATTATTTCAATATATCTTGGGCTATTTTATTAGGATATGACACTATTGTTTTTGAGTCTACAAAAATGGACACGAAATTTGTAAAGTTTAATGTCTTTCTGTTGTATTTATGTTGTGTATTATCTTCAAAATAAATAAAAACAAAATCCGCTCGCAGCATCAACAGAGCTGTGAGGAGAGCGCTCTTTTGCTCGGTCTCACATTCACATTCAGGCATCTAAACACACACAAACACCTTTTAAACTTGACAAAAACTCTCGATAACCTTTACTGTCTGCTGTGTCTTTAATATGGTGTAAAGATTATTATGCGTTATTGAAACATCAAGGAGGATGCAGCAAAGTCACTTATAAATGAAAACTTTATCATTTTATGCAACAGCCTTACATTTAAAAGGGAAACATAAGGGCGATCATACGCAAAAAGACCCCAGCCTAAATGGCTAGATGTTTTCTTTCCCTTATTTTTTTATTTGGTTATTTGTTTGGTGCATGTACTCGTGTGCGATCGGAAAACTAGTGTCTGCCTCTCCTTTCACTCAGCCCCGAAGCCCCAGCTGGCCCTCTTTGGCCCAAGGTATTCGGCGGGCCAAAAAAGGCCAGCCGCTGGCCCCGAGAAAGCCCCGCTTTGGCTCGATTAGGCCCAGGAAGTGACAGTGGAAATGCGACTGGCCTTGGCTCGCCCTGTCTCGCTTGCTTTAGACGAGATAGTGGAAACGCGGCTATTGATGCAGCTTCTCTTATCGCAGCAAATTCCATTTTTACTGTTGATATTTGGCACCAGTTAATCAGGAAGTGATGATTTTGTTTGCTTTGACTCTGTCATTGTATTTGCACTGTCTGTATTTTGCACTGTTGTTGTATTTGTACTGTCTGTATTTTGTCTGGAGCCAGCACCTAAGCTTTCCACTCATCATAGCACATGTGCTGCTGATGATGTGACAATAAAAGTGATTTGATTTCCTTTGAATGGAAATCATTGAGCTTTATTTGCATATCTTTTATGCAATAATCCAGTTTTGCGTATAAAGTTTATTTGCATTTTTGGATGGAAACATAGCTCATGAGTGCTTGTGTGCATTTAGGAGAACTAGGCAGCACACTTAGAGCTGCAAGATGGATTTAATTTAATATTCTTATTATTAAAATATCTGAATGAGGATTAAATGACTGAGTTGGTGTTTGAGAATAAAAAATTAACCTGTTTGTTCCTGCAGATCTTCCTGTTTGACTGTGAATGTTTCTTCAATCTTCACATCTTCACTCTCCTCTTTAATAAACGCCATCTTTATAACAGTGTGGAGATCAGTCGCTTCAGCAGGAGTTTTTATCTGCATTTGGAACCTTTATCCTGTTTAAAATGAACAAAACAATGAACAGAAACAAAATAACTTCTTAACACTTACTTCAAAAGTTTCTTTATAGGAGAGTGATTAACAATAAGAAATCAGGTAAGTTTAAGCAAGAAACAATAGCAACAAATGACCTGATTACAACTAGTAACATTACTCCATTTCTTATACAGTTGTAAACTCAGAATGGAATGACAATATACTATTTAATAAATTAAACCTTCAATAAAGTTATTAAACTTATTACACACATCTCTGTAACCTTTTTTTAAACTTTATTTTTTATGTATATTCTTAATTGTTTTGTTTGTTTTATTTAGCTTATTGTCTGCTTACAGCAATGTGTAGCACTTTTTTTGCACAAGACAAATTTCCTCTTGAGGACAAAACGTTTATCCTATCTTTATTCAAACAATTGTACTATACTAATATTGACACTAATATTGTCATCAGCAGGTAAATCATTTAGCACTAAATGAAAAAAAACTGAAACTTTAATCAATCGGTTTATATAAGTGTAAACGCTTTAAAACAAACCTTTCTCCAGTTGAATAACAGCGCTTGAACGGCGCAGGCTTATGACGTCACACGCCACGCCAAAATAAAAGTCTTTTAAACCTTTTTTGCCACTTACTGTTGCAGTCATGACTTATTGATACATTTCTCCTTCGTTTCCACTTTCTCACAGACGCACATATATTCAGTATTTGGAGTTGATCAAAACCTTTACTCTAAACATTTTAAAATAATTAAAAAAAACTTCTTTAATCCACTAAGACTAAGTGTTTAAATCAAAAATCTCAACATTCTAACAGGTATAACAAATAATTTAATGAGTGTTTGGAGCTGAAACTTTACAGAAAAGGAGGTAAAATAGGTGTCCTTCATGTAAAAAAGTATTCATTACTACTTTATGTTTTAGTTCTTCAAACTAGTCATGACTTATATAGTTTTTCTCTGCGTTTGGACACTTTATCCTGTTAAAAATTAACAAAGCAATAAAAATGTAAAATGAATAAAACAATGAACAGAAAGAAAATAACTTCTCTTCTTCTTATACGAGAGTAATTAACAAAAATAAATCAGATAAGTCTGAGCAAGAAACTATAGCCACAAATTAGCTGATTAAAACTAGTACTCCATTTCTTATATATAGTGATGTAAACTTATAATGGAATGACATTATACTGTTTAATAAATTAAAGCTTCAGTAAGACACTTATTACACACACGTTGTTTAATAGTCCTCATTACTGTGAGTAAAATAGTACTTTGTTGTATAAAGGGTTAAAATAATATTGTCAACAGCAGGTTCATAGTTTAGTATCAGATGAAAAACCTAAAACTTCAATTAATCGGTTTCTTCTTTTTCTTTGGGTTTTACTGGCGGTTGGCAACCAGACTTGTAGGTGCATTACCGCCTCCGACTGGAATGGTTAAACAATAACTGAAGTGTAAAAATAGAGGGGAGGGGAAGAGGGGGAGGAAATGAAAATAAATAAATAAATAAAAAATGTGGGGTGGAGTGGGCTAACAATTAATTCCTCAGATTATATTATCTTTATATTCTTTTCTCTAAATGGGTTTCTTAAACAAATTTAATTATATCGTCATATACCTCACTAGATTTATTCCCTAATAAACCTGCCAATGTGAAATCCTGAAGTTTGCTCTTTTTAACTGATTGAATAAGATCGTATCGTTCTTTATTATATTTGCTACAGTGGAATAAAACATGGCATATTGTTTCTTGTTGATTACAGTGTATACATTGTCCAGTTAGGTGTTTCCCTATTTTATATAAAATGTGGTTGAGTCCAGTATGACCTATTCTCATCTGAGTTATAATTGTACTTCCTTATGATTTCTGTTCTCTCTCCTTCCAGCAACGACTTATTTATGTATATTATATAGATGTCTGCCTGTTTCATTGTTATCCCAGTATAATTGCCATACTGATTGTTCTAAATTTGATTTGAGCTTCTGCTTTACTCAGTGGGACTTCTAGATCTACTTCACTAATTCTGAGAGCTTGTTTGGCCAGAATGTCCGCCTTTTCATTGCCTTCCACACCTACGTGAGCAGGAACCCAAATTAAATATACAGATTTGCCCATCATTTTAATATAATATGTCTTACAGAGTATGTGAACTCTATTAATTACTGCAAAACATCAGAATGTTATTTTGCATTACGTCCATATAGGAGTGATTCAATCTTTCAACACTTAGTCTTAGTGGATTATATAAATTAAACAAAATTGTGTTAATGTTTGGAGTAAAAGTTTTGATCAACTTCAAATACTGAAAGTCTTTGTATGTGAGAGAGATAGCAGATGTTGTGTGAGGTGGAAAATGAAGGAGAAATGTATCATGTCATGACTGCAACAGTGAGTGGCAAAAAATACTGAAAAAAAAGACTTTGCCAACAGATTAAAAACAAATCTTGATTCTATTATTTCTGAAACTCAGTCTGGGTTTATAAAAGGCCGCCATGTTTCTAATAACATAACATTAGTTTTGGATTTGCTTGATTATGCTGATTCTATTCATTCAGATGGTCTCATTCTTTTTCTTGATTTTTATAAAGCCTTTGATACGATTGAGCACCAGTTTCTGTTTTTAAGCATTGAGGTTATTTGGATTTGGGGAAACTTTTGTTAACACTATGGCTATGTTTTATAAAGGAATCAATAGTTCAGTGATTGTTAATTTTAATACTTCTAATGGATTTGATATTCTGTGTGGTATTAGGCAGGACTGTCCAATCTATTCCTTTTCATTTTTATTAGTTTTTATTAGTCCTTAAGCATTGTGCAAAATCAAGATTTGAAAAAAATTCTGTTTTTGAGAGGAAGATTAAGATTTCACAATTGGCAGATGACACCACTTTATTTCTAAAAGATGACTCAAACGTATGAAAGGCTTTAAATTTAATTTCTGATATCTCAAGTGTTTCTGGTCTAAAGCTGAATATCTCCAAATGTGAGATAATGCCTGTTCATAATTTGAGTTAGGAATATTTAGAAGATATCCTTGTTAAATCCACAATTAAATGGTTATTTATTTATGTTATTAAAAATCTTTTAGTGAGACAGCACTTGAATATTTTTTTGTCTAGGATCAGCAAAACTAAAAATATTCTTAATTCCTGGCTACAATGGGACCTGTCATTATATGGAAGAGGGTGTTTCTCATTTTGTATATTCGACTTTATCTTTATTTGTTGAAAACAAAGTGGCCAAAGAAATTTATACTGTTTTCTTGAAATTTATCTGGAAGAACAAACCTCTTAAATTAAAAAAAGGTAGTTATTTCTAATAGTAAAGCAGAGGGGGTGTAAATTTATTAGATTTTTCTGACTCCATATACATTTTTAAAATTAATTGGATAAAGAGATGCCTAACCAATCCAACGTCTATTTGTTTTTTTTTTTTTATTCCCAACTGCTTTTTTGTCAAAATCTGTAGTCTTTTGTTTCTTCTTAAACTTAATTATCTTCCCTACAAGCTATCTTTAGCTTTGTCTAATTTCCAAAAGCAATGTCTGCTTGCTTGGAAGCTTGGTTATGTTCACAATTTTTCTCCCCACCGATTATTCTTATGGAATAACCGAAATATTACTGTTACGATTGACCGGGTGGATGGAGGCAAAAAGGTGTCACAGAGGCCGCTGGTGAAAGTGAAGAGTGATTTATTTACACAAAGTGAAAACAAAAATCCAGCAAAACAGGTGAAAGTGACAAAATAACAATAAAGAAAAATAAACTATTCTATATTTACAATGTATATACAGGCTTGTTCAGCTAAATCAAGTAAATGACCTGAACAAAAACTGTTACCAATACTGACAAAAACACAACCTTCTCCTACAACTACCCACGCCTCCAATGAATGTTTGGGGCCATTTTATTGTATTGGCCCCGCCCATGGGTTAAACCATTTCACTGGTAGTGGGTTACCATGTAGACAAAAAATACATAAAAAGACATTCAACAGAAATATAAATTAATGCAAGTAAATGAATATGCATACAAAACTCAAAATACAACACAACAAATAACCAATACAAATTTAAACAACAAAACTGTGATTTTTATTTACTGACCAGGGGGTTGTGACCCTGATGATGTTATGGAAAATGGCTGCTCCAAAGTGAAGGCGGGAAAAATCTGTATAAATGGCTTTGTTTGAAAGTTAAACAGGTTTGGTGCTGAGAATAGGAAACTGGTAAGTATATGTAAACTCTATATGTTTGGTTAATAAATGAAGTTTGAAAGAAAATGTGTCTGTGGTTATTTCAGTGTTCATATGGGCTATTGTTTGACATAAAAGTTAAATTTTTACATAAACACAATGCTAATCTGGACAAAAAAACAACATATACATATTACACAAACACACACATGCACAATACAAATAAAACAAAGGTCCATGTTTAAAAGTGTGTATTTTATGTATGAGTGCAACGTGATGTGTGTTTGTTAGTCACAGTGTCTTTAAGCTTTACACTGTGACAATTACAATCAGAAACAAATCGTTATTTTTCCATAGTTGGTTTCAAAATAATATTAAATGGATCCTTTGCTTGTTTGATGATGCAGGAAACATTCTTTCATGAACCATTTATAACCTACCACTGTTTTCCAACTTCTCCTAATGAATTTAATAAAGTTGTTAAGGCAATATCACCCGGTTTAGTTCACCTATTTAAAAGTCATTGTACATTTAACTGTAAATTTGCTTTTAGAAGGTGTTAGTCTGTTAGATAAGAAACGTAACAATAGCTTAGGAAAATGGAAAAATTTTGTCTAGAGGAAAGTTTTACTGGAGGTCTTTGGTTAAGGATATAGACTGGAATAGAACCTGGCTTTTACCTGGGAAATATTGCATTTTCCGACAAGGCAAAAGAAATGCATTTTAAAATTTTCCATAAAATCTACCCTGTAAAATTTAGTATTTAAAGTTTTTTGGACATCAACAGCTCCTGTTCTTTCTGCAAACAAGCAGAGGAAACACTACTACAGGGGTGGCCAACCCTGTTCCTATAAAGCCACCTTGCTGCAGATTTCAGTTGCTACCCATATCAAACACACCTGAAGCAATAAACTAAGACCTGAACACCACGTGATAATTACAGGCAGGTGTGTTAGATTTGGGTTGCAACTGAAATCTGCAGGAAGGTGGCTCTCCAGGAACAGGGTTGGCCACCCCTGCACTACTACATGTTTTTTGATTGTACAATATCCAAGCATTTTTGGTCACTTCTAAATTCTCATATATCTGCTTCTGCCAATGCTGTGAATTGCTTTAATCTAAAAGACTTTAAAAGACCCAAAAGCTAAATATCTGGAACGCATCATACTTTTTTATCTTATATGGCAAATTTCATTCACAAACAGAAATGCACAAATATTTACCCATGCTTTGTTTATTTTAGAATAGAATTTAACTTCCTCCTAAATCACTGTATATTATTAAGAATAATACAAGAAAAATCTAAGATTCCTAAAATATTATGCAGATGTATTTAAAGAAGATGCTCAATTTTGCTTTCCTTACGGTTATTTGATTAAGCGTCATTGTAATTTCATTAATTTAATTTTGTTTGTTTAATTTATTAATTTTAGTATTAGTATTATTATTCTAAATCTATTAATATTTTTCTCTTTCTGTCTAATGGTATTATTTGTATGTGATTTTAGATATTTTTTCTTATGACTATGTAAATTATTGCTCTTTTTAAAGATCTGTCTGACTTTGTTATGATGTGCTTGACTTGTCAGTTTAAGCATTAATAGAAAAAAGTTATTCTACTGGAGAAAGGTTTGTTTTAAAGCTTTTACACAGATATATAAAGCGATTGATTAAAGTTTCAGGTTTTTCATCCAATACTACATGATGTACCTGCTGTTGACAATATTATTTTAACCCTTTATACAACGTAATACTATCTTACTCAAAGTAAAGAGGACTTTTGAACAACGTACGTGTATTAAGTGTCTTAATGAAGGTTTACTTTATTAAATAGCATAATTTCACTTTATTCTAAGTATACATCACTACATATAAGAAATGGAGTACTAGTATTAATCAGCTCATTTGTGGCTGTTGTTTCTTGCTCAGACTTACCGGATTTCTTTTTGTTAATTACTTTCATATAAAGAAACTGTTGAAGAGAAGTTATTTTGTTTCTGTTCATAGTTTTATTTATTTTAAACAGGACATTTTTATTGCTTTGTTAATTGCTTTGTTAATTTGTTAAAAGTGTCCGAACGCAGAGAAAAACTATATATAATAAGTCATGACTCATGACTAAGAGTAAGTGGCAAAAAAGTAAAAAAAAAAAGACTTTTATTTTGGCGTGACTTGTGACGTCATAAGCCTGCGCCGCTCTCGCGCTGTGATTCAACTGGAGAAAGGTTTGTTTTGAAGCGTTTAGCCTTATATAAAGCGATTGATTAAAGTTTCAGTGTTTTCATTCAGTGCTAAATTATGTACCTGTTGACAATATTATTTTAACCCTTATACAAAGTAGTACTATTTACTAAAACTTACAGTAATGAGGTCTATTTTTTGAATAAAGATAGGATAAACCTTTTGTTCCAGAGAGGAAATTTGTCTTGTGCAAAAAAGTGCTATAAACAGACAATAAGATAAATAAAACAAACAAAACAATTAAGAAGATACTTGAATAAAGTAAAAGTGTGAATTAAGTGTTTTAATGAAAGTTTAATTGATTGAATAGCACTATGTCATTCCATAATAAATATACATCACTATATATAAGAAATGGAGTACTAGTTTTAATCAGGTGATCAGTGGCTATTGTTTCTTGATCAGACATATCTGATTTTTGTTTGTTAATGACTCTCGTATAAAGAAACTGTTGAAGCAAGTGTTAAAGAGAAGTTATTTTGTTTCTGTTTATTGTTTTGTTCATTTTAAACAGGATAAAGTGTCCAAACTCAGAGAAAAACTCCTGCTGAAGCGACTGATCTCCACACTGTTATAAAGATGGCGTTTATTAAAGAGGAGAGTGAAGATGTGAAGATTGAAGAAACATTCACAGTCAAACAGGAAGATCTGCAAGAACAAACAGGTTAATTTTTATTCTCAAAGACCAACTCAGTCATTTGATCCTCATTCAGATATATTTTAATAATAAGAATACTAAATTAAATCCATCTTGCAGCCCTGAGTGTGCTTCCTAGTTCTCCTAAATGCACATAAGCACTCATTGAAAGACAGGAATGAGTTTCTTTCTTGTTGCTTGTTCTCGTGTCTTTTGTAATTATTTTATGTATTATTAGTCTCCCATTTTCTCTACCTTCTTAAGGTTGTTGCTTTTTTTGTTCTCCTACTGTTTGTAAGGTGTCCTTGAGCACTAAAAACGTCCTTGGGCACTAATGCCGTTTTAAAATTATTATTGAACAAATCCTTATATTTGCGTGTCACACTCACTATACAAATTTATCAGGACTTACTGAAAATGTAAAGGATTGGAAGGACATTTGCTGTGCTCTATCATTGATAGGGAAAAGGAGACTCTTTGCTAGGTTTACTTTGTATCCAGAAGCATTTCCAAATTCTGAAATTATTGTAAGAGCTTTTGGAATACATGTATCTGGATTTGACAGAAAAAGAAGATCATCCGTATATAGCAGGAGCTTTTGTTTATGTCCCTCTCTGAAAATTCCTTGCAAGCCATCTGAGTTCCTTAATACAGTTGCAAGAGGTTCAATGGCAATGTCAAAGAACAGAGGGTAGCCCTGTCTCGTTCTTCTAGAGAGTGGAAAGCCTTTAGAAATAATATTATTTGTTTGAATCGATGCTTGGGGCCTGGAATATAAAATTTTAACCAAGGAACAGAATCCAGGATCAAAACCAATTTTTTTAAGCACTGTAAAAAAATAGATCTACTCTATTCTATCAAATGCCTTATGGGCATCTAAGGAAAGAGTGATTCCGAAACAAGAGCTTCAGCAAATACCTTGCACAACAGGGCTGTTAGCTTGGCTGTTAACAGGGCTGTTAAACTTCGTATAAAACTCGGACGGGAAGCCATTGGGGTCTGGTGCTTTTCCAGTTTTCAATTTTTTGATTGCATTTTCAATTACAGAAGGTGTTAAATTTCCTTCTAATGCCAACTAATCTAAATCACAAAGGCATGGTTATTCTAAATAATAAAAAAAGCTCTCACGTTCAATCTCGTTTACCTCAGAGCTGTAAACAGTTTTATTTAAGTTTTTTAATTGATCATTAATTCTCTGTTGATCAGTAATAATACTGCCATCATCCTTACTAACTGCTGCTATAAAACCAGCTGCTGAGGATTGTTTCAGTTGGTAACACAATAACCTGCCAGCTTATTTCCCTTGTTCACAATGAATCTGGCGTGAATCTTATGTGGAGATCCTCTGCATTTTCATCTGTCAGGGAGTCATATTCTGCTTGCAGAAGGAGTCTTTTCTAATGGAGCTCTTCGGAAGGTGATGTTGAGTGTAGCTGATCAATTGTATTAATTTTATTTATAATCTCTGTAAGCCGTTTTGACTTTCACTATTTAAATTTTAATTGCACTAGCTTAATCTAAAATTTGTCCTCGTATATATGTTTCTGAGTATCCCATAGGATGCTATAACTTATCTCTGGGGATTCCTTTGTCTTAAGGAAGAAATCAATTTGAGCATCAATAAATTTTACAAAATCATCGTCTGCCAAGAGTCTTGAGTTAAACCGCCATGTACGTTGAAGGATTACATTGCCTGGAAAACATAGCTTTAGTGAGACTGGACAATAGTCCGAAATAACAATACTACCATACTCTACTTCTGACATTAAGGGAAGTAACTGCTTGTCCAGGAGAAAATGGTCAATCCTGGAATAGGTTTGATGCACTGGTGAATAGAGGAAAAATTGCTTGGAAGATTGATATTTAAATCTCCAGGGGTCACTTACATTATATGTCTGAAGAAAGGAGTTGATACATTGTGCTGGCTAACTTAATGTATTACTCGAAGAGCTAGATCGGTCCAAAATTGGGTGCAAAACACAATTTAAATCGCCTCCTAAAATTAAATTGTGTCGAGACTAGGCAAAATTGAAAATAAATCTCTGAAAGATTTTTCATTGTCCCAATTAGAAGCATACACATTGGCCAGGACCACAGACATGTTAAAAAGTTAACCTTGGATTACTATGTGTCTGCCATTTTTATCCAACACATTTGACTCCAAAACAAACTGTACATTCTTATGTATGAGAACAGCAACGCCCCTACTTTTGCTGTTAAAATTAGAATGATATATTTGTGTATAGCCTCCTCTATTATGTTTAGAATAGTTTTTTTTCAACAGATGTGTCTCCTGTGAATATACAATATCGGATTTTTACTTATTAAGATGTGCGAACACCTTGTTTTGTTTCACTGGGTGATTTAGCCCCCACACATTCCAACTGGTAAAGTTTGTCTTCACTTTACCCATTTTATGGAGGGCTGTCGAAAACATGTATCAGAAGCATCTAAAAGGAATCTGTGGGTTTTGTATGTAGGGAGATGTGTGGGGGAGAGAGGAAAAAAAAGAGAAAAAAGAAAAAAAATGGGGTGATCACACAAACACTTATAAACACGAAACAACACAACATTGAAACCTTGCATGTAAACTTGCTCACACTTCCAGCTACTCCCACTCTTAACTAGCTTACCATGTGGGATCTTACATATAAAACAAAACTATTTGAACAGCTCTTGATGTTTTAATACGAAGCTACACCATTATTGACAAAACATACTTGAGAGCTAGAAATAACAACGAACACGCTATAGTGGTAATTTAAAAGTTAACCGGAGATTGACATTAACATTTGTATTGTCTTTGACAGCCCAGTGTACTGTCGTGATTGCCTTCATTTCAATGGCTTTCTTCAAAATATCCTCTTGTTCAGAAAAGTAGTGGCATTTAATTACAAAGGCGCATGGCAGTTCCTTGTCGTCCACTGGTTTGCTGCGTATAGTGATTTGAGCGGGGAGACCTCTCCTCAAGATCTTCGCTTTGGTCTCAGCAGAGCCAGCTTCTTTTTTAAAGATACTAAACTCTTTTTCCAGCGTAGTAAGAGAGTCAGAGTATCCACCCAACACAGACTCCAGACCAGTCACTCGCTCTTTCGCTGCATCCACTCTGGTGTTAACCACTCTTCCACTTCCACTCTTGCTTTTTCTAAGATGAAGGCACGTGCACACGCTGCGGGTCCTCTCTTTCCCGACAAGACAGTGTTTTTGTGTTCTTTGTCATGTACGTCCTCGCTGCGTTTATCTGTGCTTAAGCGCACATATAGTCATACATTTTTGCTCGACATCGGCAGAACCAAACTTTACAAGTTAAACTTCGCAGACACGGAGGAGCTGCAAAATCTCCGTTTGCTCCAGAGGCCTACTCATCCTCTGACCCCCACTTCAACACCTCGCCCACAATGGAGGCAAGAGAAAGCAGAAGAGGGGCAAGCGTTGGGGGATCTGAACTAGGCTAGCGACTAACCCACACAAACCTGCTATTCCCTTCATCATTCTAGCGAACGTACGCTTGCTAGACAACAAACTGGACTATAGCCGTCTACTTCGTTCATCTTAAAAGACTGTAAAAAACTGTTGTGCATTTGTGTTTACAGAAACTTGGCTCAGTGACTATGTTCTGGACATTGCGGTTCCAGTCGTGATACCATTGTAGTCTGCAAAAACTGCTTGCCACTGGTGAAGTTTATGGTTTTAAAGTGCCAGCCGTTTTATCTACAGAGGGAATAAACAGCCATACTGCTTTTTTCTGTTTACATCCCTCCCAGCTCCAATGCCAACAACATGACTGAGGCACTGAAAGACCTGTACCTGCACATCAGTGAGCAGCCTACAGCCCACCCAGATGCTTTTCTCATCCTGGCTGGGGACTTTAACCATGCAGACCTAAAAAGTGTGTTTCCAAAAATACACCAACACACAGACTTTCCAACATGGGCAATAACACACTGGTCTTTGTTTACACCACACAGAGAGGAGCTTCCAGCTTGTGATGCAGCATATTAAGTCTGTCCTGCCCCCTCCTTGGACCCCTTTCAGTTTACATATCGGTCCTACCACTCGACTGATGACGCCATCTCCACTGCACTTCACTCAGCGCTCACACATCTGGACAAAACAGACTCCTACATCCGAATGCTGTTCATAGACTTCAGTTCAGCAATTAACACTATCATCCCCCAACAGCTCACTCAAAAACTGGTCCAGCTGTCAGAGTAACACCTCTCTGTGTAACTAGCTGCTGGATTTTCTCAGCGGAAGACCACAAGCAGTACTGGCCGACAGTAACACATCCAGCACCATCACTCTAAACACTGGGGCCTCTCAGGGATGCTGAGCCCTATCCTCTTCACTTTTCTGATTCATGACTGTGCACCATCTCACAACTCCAATCTTTTCATGATGTTTGCGGATGACACAACTGTGGTAGGTCTCATCAACAAAAACGATTAGAAAAACTACAGAAGCAAGGTGAGCCATCTGGCCGAGTGGTGCAGAGACAACAATCTCTTCTTAAATGTGGAAAAGACAAAGGAGATAGTTATTGACTTCAAGAAAGTGCACACTCTGCATGCTTCAATGACCATTAACAGTGCGTCTGTGGAGCATGTGAGCAGCACTAAGTTCCTGGGCGTACAAATCACTGAGGATCTCTCCTGGACAAAAAATCACAGCTACTTCCTCCACAAACTTAAATAAGCAAGAGCACCAGCCTCAATCATGCAGACCTTCTACAGAGGCACAATTGAGAGCATCCTGACCAGCTGCATCACTGTGTGGTTTGGAGCCTGCAATGCATCCTGCAGGAAAACTCTTCAGCGCATAGTGAGAACAGCTGAGAAGATCATTGGTGTCCCTCTACCCTTCCTCCAGGACATTTACAGCACCCGTCTCACCCGAAAAGCCCTCTGCATAACAGCAGACCTCACTTACCCAATGCATAGCTTCTTCAGTCTGCTGCCATCAGGGTGGAGAATGCGAAGTCTCCAGGCCAGGACCAACAGACTGCAAGACAGCTTCATCCATCAGGCTGTCAGGAAGCTGAACCCTCTCCCAACTCTGCCACCACTCCCCTCTCCCTCCACATGCATTTTTGGACTCTGACACACATGAAAACAAACACACATGCACACATTCATCTGCACTGGTCACTTTATGTAACATTGGTCTACCAGTTAGACACATCATACTACATTCACATATATTATGAAACTGTCACTTTATCATAATCATCATGTGCACAAGCCTTTTTGCACTATATACTGTTCTTTATCTGCACAACTCTGGTTTATAATTTTTTATTGTATGTATATTTTTAGACTACACATTAAATATATTTTTAGACCACATTTTATGTACTACTGTATATTTTGTAAATTTAGATTAAACCATCGCAAGCGGGCTTGCACTGATTAAACTAATATCGCTGCTCATGAAAAGACCGGTATTGCTATTAACATGACGTATGCATATAATAAGGTACAGTATATGTCAAAATCAGTGCAGTATCAGACAGCACCCGTGAGAACAGCACAGCAAGCGTTAACAGATTCAGTTGTGTCAAGCAGTGCGTGAAGGGCTGGTGAGTGGTCTGAGTATCTTTTGGTCCCTCATTTATGGTATTTTTTTGTGATAATGGAATTTCGTTGAGACATATTTTCCTCATGCATGCATATATTTTTTTGCTTGTTAGTTTGATTCGTGTTGATTTCAAATGCAATAAATTTGTTTGTATAAAACTTGTGGTAACGGTGCTTATAATTGGTGGGTGCGACAAAATTTTGGTTGATGCGCCTACATTTTTTAAATTAGGAGCACTGGTGCTAATAAGCAAAAAGGTTAATTTTGAGCCCTGGTCTACTTTACACATTTTAGAAAAACATTTTGTTGTAATTATGAATAAATACGAATAAAAACAGGTCATTTACAGCTTCCAAATCTGTCTTATCAATATGAACAAAATTACTTTTATGATCAATTATGTAAGAAACTCTGAAAACTGGACTGACAGATTCAATTAACTATAACTTCTATGTTAAGCGGCTTTGACACATTTTACATTGTAAAAGCACTAAATAAACATTAATTGTATTAAATCTGCTTAAATGTGTACACATTAATGGATAGAACAAAATATGACCTGATTAATTTTACATTTAATGTGCATCAAAATTACAGTGTGCATAGCCAATGTTTCCAGTGTCTTTTCACTTTTCAGCTTTTGATGAAGATTTTCATGCAGAGTTTTATAGACTTAATGAAAACGAATGTTTTTTTTTAAAATATTTTTCAGACCTAATTGAACAGAATGAGGGGAGTAAAGAGGAGGAACATCCTGTCAAAATTGAGGAAAAAACTAATTTACAGACTGATGGTATTTTGAAAAGGAGAGACAAGAATTGTTTCACCTGCACTCAGTGTGGAAAGAGTTTGGCAAACAAAAACAAACTTAAGATTCACATGAGGATCCACACTGGAGGGAAACCATTCACATGCACTCAGTGTGGGAAGAGTTTCAGCCTATTATCATCCCTTAATCTACACATGAGGATCCACACTGGAGAGAAACCATTTACTTGCACTCAGTGTGGGAAGAGTTTCAGCCTATCATCAAACCTTAATAAACACATGAGGATCCACACTGGAGAGAAACCATTCATATGCCCTCAGTGTGGGAAGAGTTTTAACTTTTCATCAAATTTTCATCGACACATGAGGATCCACACTGGAGAGAAACCATTCACATGCACTCAGTGTGGTAAGAGTTTCAGCCTATCATCAAACCTTGATAAACACATGAGGATCCACACTGGAGAGAAACCATTTATATGCCCTCAGTGTGGGAAGAGTTTCAGCCAATCATCATACCTTAATCTACACACGATAATCCACACTGGACAGAAACCATTCACATGCACTCAGTGTGGGAAGAGTTTCAGCCTATCATCAAACCTTAATAAACACATGAAGATCCACACTGGAGAGAAACCATTCATATGCCCTCAGTGTGGGAAGAGTTTCAGCCAATCATCATACCTTAATCTACACATGATAATCCACACTGGAGAGAAACCATACACATGCACTCAGTGTGGTAAGTGTTTCAACCGCTCGTCAAACCTTAATAAACACATGAGGATCCACACTGGAGAGAAACCATTCATATGCACTCAGTGTGGGAAGAGTTTTAGCAAATCATCATACCTTAATCTACACATGAGGATCCACACTATAGAGAAATCAAACAACAGAATTTCGCATGCTTAAACTCTAGTATGACCGCAGCTTCGGTGTGGGATGAGTTTCAGCAACTCCTCAGACCTTATTAAACACATGAGACTCACACTGGACAGAAACCATTCACATGTACTCAGTGTGGGAAGAGTTTCAACCGATCAGCAAACCTTAATGAACACATGAAGATCCACACTGGTGTGAAAGAGTATATGTGTTTGAGTGTGAGAAGACTTTTCTTACAGCTCCAAATTTGAAACTGCACCAGACGATTCACACTGTTACAAGAAGTTTTATTGGTTAACACATCTAAAAACAGAAGAGGATTCACACTGGAGAGAAACCGTACAGATCTGATCAGTGTCCACAGAGTTTCACTCAATCGCCGCAGCTTGAGAAACACATGGACAAGAAGTTGCACACATGATATGAATGGAGCACAACATTTTTCATATGCACAGGATTTTTCATGTCTGAATAATGTTTAAAAAGGCTGAGGGACGCTATACTCTTTTCCAACACTCCTACACTGGGGTTGTTGGTGGGGTTGTAAATGTGTCGCGTTTCTTCCACTCTCCACACTCTCCAGTGTATTCATGTAGCTAGTGTTGTTTTGCATGATGTTCTCTGTCTGACTCTCTGAATGAGAAACAAATCACTGGGAAGACACCGCACATCAAATAAGGTGAAGCTCCAGGATGGTTAGTTTGCAGAATAGCAGGGCCTCAAGTTTAGAAAGCCCATTCAATTGTCCTGTGTTGCATCTTTTATTAGTAAAGGATCTTTATTTTTAAGTTCTAGTTTACTACGGTAGGGATGGTATACAGTTTAACCCAAAGAATGACCAGTCTGTCAGATGAAGAAGAGCCGGAGTCAAAGATTCAAATAAATAAATGAAGTTTACTGAAGATAGTTTGCAGTTTCATCAGCAGAAGCCAGCTCAACATTTGCAATGAGTTCCTAGGCCGCTCTGACTTACAGTACAACAATGCAGTAATTATACTCTACACAAGTCCAGAAAGGGTGGGATCCAGGTAAACAGTTCTCATTGGTTACAGCAAAAATAGACAATTCTAAATGCTCGTGTCAATGAAGTATTGTATCTAGCTCCAGATATGGATGGCCTCAATGCGTGCGTTAAGAAAGATTTGTATCTAACTCCAGATATGGATAGCGACATGGTTCCTGGGGGTTAGGTCGACCCTAAGTTATTAAGAGCTGATCTCCGACCTGTGAAAAGCTAAATCAGGGTCACAAAAGACACAAGAGACCATCTGTGTTAAAATCTCAAGGATGTTTCTTGTACGGTGAGGCAGTGGGGCAGCAGGTAGTGCTGTCGTCTCACAGCAAGAAGGTCGCTGGTTAGAACCTCGGCTCAGTTGGTGTTTCTGTGTGGAGTTTGCATGTTCTCCCTGCCTTTGCGTGGGTTTCCTCCGGGTGTTCTGGTTTCCCCTACAGTCCAAAGACATGTGGTACAGGATTGGCTAAATAGACTGTAGTGTATAAGTGTGGGTGTGAATGTGACTGTGGATGTTTCCCACAGATGGGTTGCAGCTGGAAGGGCATCCGCTGCGTAAAAACTTGCTGGATAAGTTGGTGGTTAATTCCGCTGAGGCAAGGGACCAAGCCAACAAGAAAATGAATGAATGTTTCTTGTACGTTCAGCTGTGTTATGAAACTGGTTCCATCAACAGTCTGCTACAATATCCGTACTACACACAGTGTCTATCTCCATACAAAAGGAATTACTTTAATAAGAATTACAATCAAAACAGATGAATCAAACAGGTAAATTACTGTAGACAATATCAGGACAACTAGAACAGGTGTTTTTCTTCTCCTCTGCATCGATACTTTGTTCAGAGGGACAGAGAGAGAGTGATCTCCATGGCCTATGACCTGGTTTTTGTGTCTCCTGAAAACAAAATTAAAATAAGCAAACAGAGAAACAAGGACACTGAACATTCTTACATTAAGCAGTGTGAACGTATACATTAGATAAATCAAGTCAAAGTTCTATAATTAATAATTAAATTTAATAAAAATTAATTAAATAATTATATTTAGTAAAAAGTGATGAGAAACAGGATGTTGAGAAAAAGGATTAACATTGATTTGTTGAGATGAATTTGAAGGTAGAACTCTAACTCCTTCAGTCCCCTGTTTTTGACCGAAGTGAATTAATCCGCTCCAGGTCAACCAGTGAGGTCACTAAAGAAAGTGGAAGTAATGACTCGTGCTCCCTACTTAGGTTACAGAGTTTCTTCGCCCTTTCTTGGACATGCTGGAACCTTAAAATTCCAGTCCCCAAGCTAAGGGCTCTTCCACCTTCTACTCATAATGGGCTTCATCCTTGTATTCATCAAGCTATTCGGTTTTGAAGACGGTTCGTCAGTATCAGTTGACGTTTCTCATCATCAGTAGTATTGACGGTCCTGCAAGGAGAAAAGGAAATATACGAAAAACTAAACAGCGGACCAAAGACCAGAATATGAACACAAATGCACAAGCCCTAATAGTCATCCAGAATTAAACAACACATACTTTCATCGATACATCCTCTGATGCATTTACAACTTACTCCAAATCTAAATCCAAACATCCAGGGTAATTCTAAGACTCAAGAGTTCCTCTGATCAGACACAAAAGGTCATCCACTCAACCTAAGCCACACAGGATTCAAATTGAATAGTCCCACATGAAATTATCTATGTTGACCATTACCAGGCCACCATTACCAGGCCGAGCCAGAGAAGAATAAGTCAGGCAAATGCAGAAGACCAGGCAGAATTGAAAATTACTTAGTTTTTTTTAATGTAAATGCTTTTTCTGTTTGTATATCTTGCAGTAATATTCTTTTGCATATAAAGTCTGTACTGCAGCAATTCTGTGTCTGTATTTTTTTTTTACATACAGTAAACTGTAAATTTTTTTTTAAAGCTACTCTGGGATGGTCGTTCATTTTTTGTATTGAATTTCTGCAGCATAAGAAACAAAATGCATGAATTTACTGTACTAAACCCATAACACAAACATTTAGAGAGGCTTCAAATATAAGGGCAGAGCTGAATAGCTAAAATAGTGCTGTTTCTGTAATGTCAGCTGATGATAGTGTTTTTATTTTCGATGTGTTCTGATTGACTAAATGTTTCTGTTGCAAGAGAACGTTCGAGGTTACTAAAGTAACCCTTCGTTTCCCGAGGAGGGGAACGGAAGCACTATAAGTGGATTTGATGTTCTGAATTCACGTATGGGAGGATTCAGTTCAGAAGCTGCTCGTCTGAAAGAGTATTGAACGGGCCAATGAAACCAATGAATTGGCAGCGCAAGCTTGCGCAGGTGTGCTGCATCGCCAATTAACTGAGCATATAAGCACACCTGGCGCCAGCAAACGCTATCCTTTTTAAGCTGAAGAGACTTTTAACAGCTAAGGGACAGTCATTATGGCGATGGAGTATAGTGCTTCCGTTTCCCTCCTCGGGGAACGAAAGGTTACTTTAGTAACCTCGAACGTTCCCCTTCGGGGGGAACTTCAGCACTATAAGTGGATTTAATGTTCTAAATCCACGTATGGGAGCCCATTGAAAGCGCCATAATGCCATAATTGCACCTTACCAACACCCACCATGAGAGGGCAGTCAGGCAAGCGTGACGCACCCAAATCATGGGAGGCGCGGTCCTCCAACGTGCCCTTGGCCCTAACTTATCCCCACTTCAAAAGAAGCTTTACGGAATAGGTATATTTTTTTGGAAGTCGCTAGCGTCTTAATAATTTCTAGGAATATACGACAGTACGTTGGGAAGCGTGCCATCCCAGTAGGGAGGACGCTGCGGAGACCATCCGCACCCAATAGGGAGACAAATGGAGTTACATATGGACTAACCCTGAGAAGGGGGAGTGCACATAAGAAGGTGGTTAGCGGATAGAGAAGGCACGGGTCCACCCAGGGGGGGGAACTTAACCGTGGCGGAAAAGCATATGGGGATCACCAGCGGGGATCGGCCATAGCAGGCACCTGTACCCAAAAACGCGGGCTGACCAGCGGGCAGACCTAACGTAGTGGGCCAGCGAGTGACTCCTCCACTGAGTCAGTGCTGGGGGCCTCGGAGGAATCTGCAGGGCTCACCGAATGGAGAACTTTACTGACAGACAGGAGGGTGCACATCTCTCCCGTGTTAGGGAAAAAAGGCACCGCAAGCGTGCTACAACACCCACCGAGTTGTTTCCTCAATCACCAAAGGTCCCTAAAACCCTTGAGGTAACCACGCGAAAATGCCTCCAGGTCCCCGAGCCTCTTAATGGAGGCCAACGCGACCAGCAGAGTCTTCAGGTACAGAAATCTTAAGGATACTGAGTCGAGCTGCTCAAAGGGATCAAATCGCAAGCTCGTGAGAACGAGGGCGAGATCCCAAGAGGGCAGGAGAGGGGGGGCGAGTTGGATTAATTCGCCTGGCGCCTCTAAGAAACCGGATGATGAGGTTATGCTTTCCCATGGTGCCGCCAGCCACTGCATCATGGTGAGCGGAGATGGCGGTTACGTAAACCTTGAGAGTGGAGGGCGACAGCCTGCTATCCAGCTTCTCTTGAAGGAAAGAGAGCACAACATTGATCTGGCAAGATCGGGGGTCTTCTCTGCGAGAGACACACCATTCAGTGAATAGACTCCACTTCAGGGCGTAGGCGCGCCTCGTGGAGGGGGCTCTAGCCTGAGTGATGGTAATGACCACCGCGGGCGGCAGGTTACCTAAGTCTTCCTCGCGTCTATGGACCACACATAGAGGTTCCAGAGATCGGGGCGAGGGTGCTAGACGGTGCCTTGTCCCTGAGAAAGTAGGTCCTCTCTCAAAAGGATCTGCCATGGGAGGGTCGTCGCGAGGAGGGAGAGCTCCTCTTCCGGTCCGGTTGGGCCAGAGGGGCGCAACTAACAGAACCTGTTCCTCGTCCTCTCTGACCTTGCACAGTTACTGCACGATCAGGCTCACTGGGGGAAACGTATACAGAGGCCAGTTGTGGGCCAGTGTATCCGTGCCGAGAGAGCCCTCGGTCAGGGAATAAAACAACTGGCAATGAGCGTTCTCGGGGGAAGCAAACAGATCGATCTGGGCCTCCCCGAATCGTGCCCATATCAGCTGGACAGACTCGGGGTGGAGTCTCCATTCTCCAGAGTGAATCTGCTGCTGTGAGAGCACATCGGCTGCACGGTTGAGCATACCTGGGATGTGAATGGCGCGCAGCGACTTCAGCCGCGGGTGACTCCAGAGGAGCAGACGGCGGGCGAGCAGAGACATGCGGCGAGAGCGCATACCCCCCATGCGGTTGATATACGCTGCCGCCGCCATACTGTCCGTCCTGACCAGCACGTGTTGCTGCTCCAGCACCAGAGAAAAACGGCAGAGAGCAAGGAACACTGCCAACAGCTCTAGGCGATTGATATGCCAATGCAGCTGGGCACCTACCCACAGGCCCGCAGCTGCATGCCCGCGACACACGGCTCCCCAGCCTGTGCTGGAAGCATCTGTTGAGACAACAACGTGACTGGACGCCTGTCCCAGAGGCACACCGGCCTGCAGGAATGAGGGGTCGTTCCAGGGGCTGAGGGTGTGGCGACACAGCGCAGTAACAGAGACTCATCATTAACCATTGAAAACAGAGCCGGATAACTCATCCATTTAAAGCTCATGTCATGGTCTGCATCATCTTTTCATCACTCAGCATTATTGACTTCTCTAATGTTTGATATTTTGCTTATACAATCAGTAATGATAATATAGCTGCAAGCAGCAATTAAGGGGCCAAGCACTTTTGACCAAAAGGTGGCGCTTTCTGGGAGTCCAAAGACATGCGTTATAAGTGAATAAGGTAAGCTAAATTGTCTGTTGTAATATGTGTGGATGAGAGTGTATGGATGTTTCCCAGTACTGGGTTGCAGTTGGAGGAAAATGTGAACAAGTTAGTTTGCCTCAGCAACTGGCTGAAAGATGAGAAAGCTCAGTAGATTTGAAAAGTTATGTGCAAACAAAAAGACCAGTTTCAGTGCAACATGTTATAGTAGTTAGGCTTGCTTGGGCAACTGGATTAAAGAATGGAGATAAAGGTAAAAGATTGTTCTTTTGGTTTGATTCAAAAGTTTATTGAAAATATTTTTTCCACACAAACACAACAGTTATTTTTTCCAACAGATGACTCAAACTGTGCGTGATAAAAATGTGGTAGGCCACTGTTATGATTTTACTACATTTATTGCTTACTGTTCAATTGAATACTGTAAATTGTACATCCTGGTTAAGAGGAATGCCAGAGGAAGCGGTGGGACATAGCAAAAACTAATATTACGGTGTGTAGAATGTTTCAGCTTGATTTAAATCACAATTGTTTGGCTGTTTTGATAAACAGACATAATATGAAAATTATGTATCTGTGTCCTATTTTTTATCTTTTGGTATGCATTTCAGAAAAAAAATGGTTACGATTCAGGTGTAGTTGCAAATAGTGAATAATCCTGATCAATCCACTGAAAATTCTGATTAAACATTTTAATCATTTGACAGCCCTATGCAAGACGATTTTTTGGTATAATTTAAGTTTTTGATAGTAACTACATCAAATAAATGATGTATTTTGTGTCAATGTGTACATGTTATTATATGTATTGGTTCTTGAAGTAGGCTATTTTTACCTTTTGTGCTGTGAAGTGCAAAAAGAAAATAATAGTAGCTATGGCCTAGGCCTATTTTAAGTGGGCTTTAGTCCTCTATATTTCTACTTATCTGATTGCTCCTCGGGGCTCCTTGCCTCATATATAAAGCTTCCTCCAGCAAAAATGCAACTCTTTAAATGTCATGAACATTTAGCTATTTTTATGTCAAAATGAACTGTCAATATAAAACACATTACAGTGCATGTGGCATTGACTATATGATTTGCACAGAAAGGATTAAACATATTAAAAGAACACTGACAGAGATAAAAACACCATGTGTTGTTTTTTCAAAGAAAAAGTTCTTATATTATGCTTTAGATTGTAAAATATGTGAATTACCCTGTAGGTTTAAAAACAAATTAATGCCATTCAACTATAAAAGGGGTTGTTTATTTTATATATATATATATATATATATATATATATATATATATATATATATATATATATATATATATATATGAATATATGAATTTCCTAAGGGAAACTGGATTGGAAAAAAGAATATAGAGTAAACGAAAAATAGTACAAAAGGGAGTAGTAACACAACAAACAGGATGCCAGCTGCCGTTAAAACCTAAAGAAGAAGATGCGCAGACGCGGACGTCGACGCGTATATGTGGTGAGCCAATAGGAGGGCGCGATGGTGGCTTTGAACGATCCTGGTAAAGCTATAAGTGTTTGAAGTTGCGGTTGGCATTGGGAGTTTCGATCGTCGTTGGACTTGAGGAGAAGAAAGTACAACATCGGCAACATTAGGAGACCTTAGTGCGGTATGTTTTTATACTATAAGTCTTGTTTCGGTGGTGGCAAAATGTTGTGTAATGTATATTTGAAACAACAATGTTTGGGACCTTGTTGTGAACGTGTAATTAATGGATGTTGCCGTGTTCCTTGCTGTTCCTTCCTGTTTTACGAGATATGTGTAGCTAAGTGAAATTCTAAACCGCTGGTTTATCCAGCCGTTGTATAGGAGCAGCGTACAGTGTAAAATGGCATGTAGTTGTATAGTACAGAATTATTTGCAATGGTGCATGTTGTAGTTTAGCTGAAGAAGTCATTGCAAATGGCGACCTATAAGAATAACGTGCTGGCAATGGAGGGATATGGGCAAGATATGATGTGTGTTCGTATGTTCCACAGAGTAATGGCTGAGTCAAAGAGAAAGTGTTTGGAAGTAGGGGGTTGCGTACATGACGTGTCTGAAGTGCTACAAGGAAAATCGAGCAATGTGCGTTATTTTACGGCCTTGCTGCAGGAGGCCAACCACAACAGCAGAGTCGTTGAGTTTGACGTGCAAAAGCATAACAGTTTTCAGTGTGCTGCAAGAGACCGGTGAGTAGCTTTTAAAGGATCATTCAGCAAAACAGAAAATTGTTGTTAAGTTTTTATTTATTTATTTATTCATTATTGTTTAATTACTCTTAAGTGGTTCTAAATCTTTATTATAATTTTTTCTGTTAAAGAGAAAATAATATTTAAAATGTTAGAACCATATAGCCATTTACTTTCGTAGTTGGAGAATAAAGTGAATGGTTACTATCTGGTAAATGTTTATTTTTATTTATTTTTTTTTTTCATTTGCTTAAGTCAAATAGGTTTGTGCCAAGGGGATAAGTAACCGTTGACAATGTGTAGTTTTTCGTTTTTAAGGGCAATTGTTTTCAGGTTTGTTTTTTGTGGATTTATGTACATTTTTTTTTGTGTAATTTTTGCATTTAGTAAAAAAATTGCATGATTGTTTTAATTTTTATTGTTTTAGTGGTACATGCAAGTCTGTAAGAATAGAAAAGTCTGTGTGTAAACAACATTTGAAGTGCAGTAAAAAAGTGTTACAATATAGTTGTAATTGAAAAAGTGTTGTTCAATGGGTTTAAAAGAGATTAAATGTCATAATTTTAAAAGGAATATTTATAGTTTTGTAAAAAAAAAAAAAAAAAAAAAAAAAAAAAACTTGTGGCATAGAAAAGTTGAATATTTGTTACCATTAATCCATCTGTTATAATTATGTTTGGAGCTTCATCTGGATGGGGAAAAAGGAAAGGCAATGAACAATGTTTTTTTTTTTTTTTGTCTTTTTAAATGTTGCCAAGATTGTCACATGGTCATTTGTCGTTCTATATTAAAGTGCTAGGTCTTATCGAGGAAAGAGGGTACACAGTGCATTTTCAGTGATAACAATAACTGAAGATGTTGCGTTTTCTGCAGCTCACCAGTCAAGTTTTCTTTTGTGCACTGCAAATTTTAGATAGTAGATTTAACTACCTTGGAGTTAAAATTAACACTCCCTCAGAGTTTATATGGGAACCACTATAAGTGTTAAAAATAACACTTTTGAAAGTGTTAACATTGTCAACACCAAGAGAGTGTTAATTAACAAACTCTTATTGTGTAAAATATCTGTTAAATTTCCGAAAAAATACCAGCAGCTGTGGAATCTTTCTATGAAAAACATGGAAGTTTTATATAACTGTATAAATTTACAAAAATTAATCATATTTCATGATCTAATACATTGTTTATTTTACGAAATCATAGCTTAGTGCACAAAAATGTAAAGTCTTTAGATGCAATAATGTGTTCATGTGTGATTGCTAGTAGCAAACAGGGGGGTATTCCAGAAAGCTGGGTTAATTTACCATCTGCTAAAACCTAAACTCTCGGTTGATTTACCCAAAACCTGCTTACCGCGAGTATGTTGGTTCCAAAACAGGTGACAAGAGTTAGTTAAATCAACCTCCTGAAGATAACCGCGGGTTAATGGGCGTGCACGGCACACACCTGAAGGCATTTTCAGTAGATCGCCGAATTCACGAGTCACCTCAGAAAGTCACGGTGAGAAAAAAAGGGCAACGCACTTTACAGAGGCGAAGCTGGAAGTTTTAAACACTGAGATTACACATCTGCTTCAACGAAGGAAAGAAATATAGAATAAGAAATAGATAAGAAAATAAAAAATAAATAATAAGAAAATTTATTAGTTCATTAAATTACACATGCCACCCTCCATTTTATTGTAATGATAAATTAAACTACTCTTTAACATCCTTTTTGAGTATGTTGTGTAACCATTCATGCATTTATTTTTCTTGCCATTAATTTCTTAAGGCCACAATATGTGTATTGACTAATAAGGCTTATAGAAATTGTAATCTTTCTGGAGCTAGAACTCTGTCCAAAGTCATTAAACACAGAAACATTATCATAAAAGGTAAAATTTAATTACTGGAGCTCTTTATTTAACACTCTAGAATATTCTTTCTGACATGCAGCTAATAGAAAGAGGCCTGTCTAACTGCTGTGTCCTATAATAAAGGCTTTTCAGTGGTTGAGTTTTTGACTTAAACCACACTCTGTCACTGTTGTAAGTGATTGTTGTCAGATAGCTTTAGGTTCTTTTTATTTTGCATGCAGACGAAGTTCCTTCTGCCTCAACTAACAAGCAGTGTAAGAATTTTCTGCACTTTTCCATATTTGAATATTACTCTTGGATCACAAAATCTTTTATCTGCATATTTAAATTCTAAAGTAGCTGTATAAGGTCCATCTTCAAAGATAAAGTCACATGAGCATCAACTTAAGGTGAGAAATGTATATGAAAAATATGTTACACGTTGAAAGGTGCGTGTATAAAGCAGTGTACAAAATCATTCATTTTATTTCAGGAAATTAAGAAATGAACAGACCAAACTATTTGATTAAACATAGTTTTTTGACTAATTATATATTTTTAGCACAATTCCATCTGTTTTGTCTGCTTGGGTCACTGAGATTTCCTCTGGGTCAGGCTGCAGGTAGGGTGTCATCGTATAAGGCAGAAAAGGGTATCTTTTGTCCTCCAGCAAGTAACAATGTAGTGCCCAGTAATGATTCTATTTTATAATACAAATATAATAAAAATAAACATTGTGTTAAGCAACATTTGCTTAACAGTTTTTTTTTTTATTACTATATTTGTGTTATACACTTGAATCACTACTTCCTGAAAATCAGCCATTTAGCCTCAACATAGTGATGAGGTGGGGTCATCACATATGAGTTGGTAAGTGGAAGCAGTAATGAGTTTAATAATTGAAACACCAAAAGATTAAGGATAGAAAATAAGGTTGTACCTGCACACTTATACTTTGGACAAATTTTATATTATCAGTGTCCTTTAGTGACTGATGGAGCTTTAAAATCGGCTGCAATTAATGCACACAATAGCATTTAGAAACCCTGAAAAAAATATTATATTAAAAAATGTAGGTGTGTGCGTGAATGTATATATAAGAACGACGTCCTCATCTTAAATTAAAGATATATTTTCCTACAAAAGACAAAGCTGCCACTTATAATATTATAAAGAAAAATGTGAGGGTGCAGAAAGAGAGAAAAAAACACAAGGTCTGTAAGTGAGATTCGAACTGGCTGCGTTGTGCGCTCCGTTGTTTTTTATCGACGCACTGTCCACTACGCTATTCCCGTGCTCTGAATCACCTGTGTAATGATACGCAGTGATTTATGACCAAGGAACTGTACAAAAGTGTAAAAAAACAGTTCAGTGCCAGGCGTACTGTACAGGTGGTCATGCTGCCACATTGTACAGTTGCCTAAAATGCCCTGACGCGAATACAAAGAGCTGCACTGAATTTTTTTTATGGTAAGCGCAGACCCGCGGTTTGTCACATTTGATTTCAAAAAGGTTTGTTAAATACATTAACATTATGAATTTGGTTATGAAAAAAACTATGCACCTCTAACCCTCTCACAACGAAAAAACTTGTATCTGTGTGTCCACTTCCATAAATATTCCCATCAAAAGAGAATGCAATGCTCAGTAAACTCTCTAAAACAGACAAACTCTGAAACATAGCAACTTACTCTCTGAACATAACCTGCTCCGGAGCAGGTTATCTTCAGAGAGTAAGTTGCTATGGCTACTTAACATACCCAGAAGTTACCTCCGATTTTGGAACCAAAGTTGAGGTTATCCACCTACTTACTCTCAAACTTACCCGGGTATGTCACATAACCTGCTTTCTGGAACAGCCCCCAGATGTGGAAACAGAAAACAGAATGGAAACACAGAAACAGACAGATATAAAGACTGAAGGATTCATTCAATGATCAATTGACAAAAGCGCAGCACAATAATAAAGCAGAATTCAGTGTTAAATGACTTGAAATATGATGGAGATCTTCATCTTCTGTCAAATGCCTCTTCATTATCTCCAAACATTGCTAAGTTGGAGAGCAGTGAATCCAGACCAATCTGCAGTCCTCCTCGCCCTTTGGAAGCTTCGTGGGTTTGTGTTCTGTTTATTGTTCATAATACTTCAGTTATAAAGGATTAGTTTAGGAGTTTTTTGTCATTTGCTTTATTTGAGTTTGTTCAACATGTGATTGTCACTGGACAATATCAGAACCAGCATCACTGTCTGCTGATCACTTTTATTGCCTGATATTTTGTGTTCATGTTAGTTTAGAAGCAGAAAAGAGCCAGATTACAAGATATGTGAGATATTTGCCAGAAACATCTTTGTTATGTCCACATTGTGAATGTAAATTGATATTGTTTATTTTCTTCCTGTTTATAGTTTTACTCCGCCCTTATTAAAGTGTGATAAAGGACATTCTGTGTCTGTGAAGTTAATGAGGGAGAGTTTAACTTGCTGTTAAAGTATACACAGGACATATTTGGAGAACAGTACACACACATCTCTGACCTGATACTGTACAGTTCTTCAGCAGAAATGTAGAGAACAAGTTTCACTGCTCAACTACAAAGCTGAAACTGTTCAGTGTTAATATGAGATATAATATCACGCTTAATGTGAGAACTGCCCCAGTGCACTGACATATTTAACAGCTTTGATTCATATCTGGACTCTAGAAGAGCAGTGAAGTATCAAAGTATCTGTATTCACAATAAAAAAGGCAGTGCTGCTCCACATACTTGAGTTTGTCCAGTGTGTAGTTTGGATCCTCCAGTTGTTCAGAGAGCAGCTTGACTCCTGAATCTCCTGGATGATTGTAGCTCAGATCCAGCTCTCTCAGGTGTGAGGGGTTTGAAGTCAGAGCTGAAGACAGAAAACCACAGCCTTCCTCTGTCACCATACAGCCAGACAATCTACAAACACAGCAATAGTCCACATCACACAGTTGGACAATCACACATCTCTTTGTGTTGTGAAGATGCTGACTGCTGTTTCTGCTCATGTCAACAGCAGTGATGAACACACACATCCTGATCAGCTCTCCTTATTGATCGAGCCCTCGCATCAGCAAACACACACACACACACACACACACACACACACTCAACAAGGACTCGACATCATCTGTAAAAGTTCATATCAATATAAATAAAATATTACCCCAGCACATTTGGGCTCCACATCTGGCAATATTTAAGGGCTGTTCACACAGAAAGTGATGTTGAATGTTGACACCCACAGACAGACACAACCTGGTAAAGTTTTCAAACAGTGAACTAAGACTGCAACTATCAGTGAAATCTATATTAAAGGTCTTCAAATATGATTTAGATTTACAGTAATTGTTTTTCATGTTTAAATCTGATTTATTCTTGTGTTTAAAGCGTTTGTCATTCCTCTACTTCAGTGTCTCAGACTCATTCAGAAATGATTATTAAATGCTGGATTAATGCACAAGAGAGTTTGGCGAACACGTTTTACACCATTTCAAATATATATTATATGTGCGGCTGTATAAGTCACATACAGCGCTCAGCATGATGGAGGACAGCCCATTCTGAAGTGATGTTTTGTAAACAAATTTCAGGAGGAGCATGCGCAGAAGTTTCAGTATCGAATACATTATTGACAATTATCCCATCATAAAAATCAGTTCTTGAACAACCCCTAAATATACCAAAGCTGTCTTACCTGCAGCATCTCACGACTTCAGCATTGGCACATCCAATCGCTGTAACCTTGTCCAAACAGCAAATTTCCATGAGGATGACACGGCTCCTCTTGCAAACTCCAAGCCGACGTTTAGCGCATCAGCACCTGGCAGAGCATATCAGCAACGCGGTCTAAATCCGCGGTCTTAACTTAGGCCCGCCACGCCGCCGCTCTACCAGACACCAGCAACAAACCTGAGCCGCTCCCCAGTTTGGCAACCACCGGCCCAGATCAAGCGAGTGCTTAGCCGCCGCTCTACAGGCGAAGCTCCACCATCGGCCAATTCGCCATGACAGCGTGAGTATGTCTCTGCAACGGCCTCGTCCATCCCCCACGCATGAAACATTTCCACTTAGTAGCGCCCGCAATGCCACTGCTCTTGGCCCCCCAAATTTAGGAATAACAAGCCTATCCGCTCGTAAGTGTGACGTCACGCGAAGCGGCTTCCGGGTCCAAGCGCTCTATTGAACTGCATGGGGAGACTCACGAAATGGTAATTATAAAGTTTACAAAGCGATTTATTTCTTTCGAAAATCATGATCACAATATTATGTCTATGCCTCATACATGACGCAAGTGATTAATTTTTATAAATTGTTAAAGTTTGGTATTTGTTATGCAGCAAGCCCAAAAATGGTTATGTACACTATGACTTCTTATAAACTAACTTAACGTGTAATATGATTAAAATTGATCATAAACGAATAATTTCGCAACTTACTGCACGGGGAGACTCATGAAATGTTAATTATAATGTTAACAAAGTGATTTAATACTTCGAAAATCACGATCGCAATACATATGTCCACACCTCATATCTGATGGCCAGAAAGTGATCCATTTTTTAAAATTGTTAAGATTTTGGCATTCGTTATGCAGCAAGCCCAAATAGGATTTAGTATAAAATTAACTTTATCGTGTGATAAGAATTAAAAGTGATCATAAATGAATAAATTTCTCAACTCAAATAAGTGGCAGCTTTCACCCAGTAACAGTATTACATACGTCACCAACAGGTCACCACTTAACAAGCGGACTCTTCCCTCATGCCGCTTGCAGTTAACCAGGTTTGTTAAGGCCGTGACATAGTTCCAGTGTGAGGCCGCCTCCGCTGATGTCATTAACGCCGGCAGCCCCTTCTCTCTTCTCTTTTCCTTCCACCTGTGATCCTAGGGCCATCAGTAGTGCGAGCATGCCTTTGCAACGGCTCTAGCCCCCAACTTTCTTCAGGCCCTGACGCAAGTTCCAGCATGAGGCCGCCTCTGCTGACGTCACTAATGCCGGCAGCCTCTTATCTTTTCCTTCCACCTGTAATCCTATTGCCGGCAGCTAGCTCTCTGCAACTCTCACATGGTTGCCCACTGAAGCTAAGCAGGGCTGCGCCTGGTCAGTACCTGGATGGGAGACCACATGGGAAAGCTAGGTTGCTGCCGGAAGTGGTGTTAGTGAGGCCAGCAGGGGGCGCCCAACCTGCGGTCAGTGTGGGTCCTAATGCCCCAGTATAGTGACGGGGATGCTATACTGCTCAGTGAGCGCCGTCTTTCGGATAAGACGTTAAACCGAGGTCCTGACTCTCTGTGGTCATTAAAAATCCCAGGATGTCCTTTAAAAAGAGTAGGGGTTTAACCCCGGCATCCAGGCCAAATCTGCCCACTGACCTTTGTCCATCATTGCGGTCTCCTCTCCACCAATCAGCTGGTGTGTGGTGTGCGGTCTGGCGCAAAATGGCTGCCGTCGCGTCATCCAGGTGGATGCTGCACACTGGTGGTGGATGAGGAGATCCCCCCATTGTGTGTAAAGCGCTTTGAGTGCCCAGAAAAGCACTACATAAATGTAAGGAATTATTATTATTGTTATTATCCTAGGGCCATCAGTAGCGCGAGCATGCCTCCGCAAACGGCTCTAGCCCCCAACTGTCTTCAGGCCCTGACGCAGGTTCCAGCGTGAGGCTGCCTCCGCATATGTCACTAACGTCGGTAGCCCCTCCTCTCTTCTCTTTTCCTTCCACCTGTGATCCTAGGGCCATCAGTATTGCGAGCACGCCTCCGCAAACGACTCTAGCCCCCAACTTTCTGTCAGGCCCCAATGAAAGTTCCAGCGCGAGGCCGCCTCTGCTGACGTCACTAACGCCGGCAGCGCCTCCACTCTTCTCTATTCCTTCCACCTGTGATCCTAGGGTCATCAGTAGCACGAGCATCCCTCCGCAAACGGCTTTAGTCCCCAACTTTCTTTCAGGCCCTGATGCAAGTTCCAGCGCGAGGCCGCCTCTGCTGTCGTCACTTGCGCCGGCAGCCCCTCCTCTCTTCTCTTTTGCTTCCACCCGTGATCTTGGGCCACGTATAGACTATATTCCTTAGATTCATCGTCAAGGTACTTAACATGTAAAAAACCTTAAGTACCTTAAGTTCCCTTAATCCTATCAATTAAGTTTTCCATAGAAATTAAATGGAAAAATCAGTGGAAATGCTCCATCATTGTCCTCTTTTTACTATTTCAACCCCTAAACCTTTCCTAATCCTGGTCATTAACCCCTTCAAGTAGTTTTATTATAAGGTTACTGCCGCACAGCGACCACTCCCACTGGGGACGCATACCCTATTACATACTACTGCAAGCGCAGTGACTGCTCCTACGGGAGACGTACACCATATTATTATGCACCACTGCTAGCGCAGTGACCGCTCTCACTAGAGACGCACACCTTATTTATCATGCACCACTACAAGCACAGTTACCGCTCCTACAGGACTCACACACCTTATCATTTCGTATTATTGCAAGCTCAGTGACTGGCTCTACAGGAGTCGCACACCCTATCATTTTGTACTATTGCAATTGTACTTACCGCTCCAACTGTCAGACTCATTATGCAAGCGCAGTGACCGATTCTACGGGGGATGCACACCTTATTTCAATCTACTGCTAGTGCAGTGACCACTCCTACAGGAGACATACACCTTATTATCATGCACCACTGCTAGCGCAGTGACCGCTCCTACGGAAGACGTACACCTCACAATTTTGCACCTGTTACAGCTCAGTATCTGTGCCTGTGTTTGTTTGTATTTTTTTCTCTCTCCCTCCTTCTCTACCTATCATTTTCTTTAGGTCCGCCCAGCTCATCTACCTATTGGCTAAGCTAGATGCCAGTCATCATTACCGTTTGCGATGACGTCATCATTGTCCAATCACAAGCAGACTTCCCCACTTTAAAAGGAAGCCGGTGCAGTCGAAAGCTAGCTTGATTTTTGCTTTTTGCTTGCTCACTGTTGTGTGTTTGCTATGTTGGTTGACTGTGTGTTTTGCTGGATGGCTGGATTATGTGACAGTTTCTTGTGTTATGTGTGTTATAATCATTTGTGCTGAAATCGATCTTTAAAAGTGTTCTAATTGTGTTTTCTCTCTGATTACCAGATATACGACATCCATGTGATTCGAGGAACAGGGTAGATGTCACGTGACCTACATGTTGCTACACGTAGGAGATACCAATGTATTATACACACTAGTTTAGAAGTGTGCGCCACTAATTGTAAGTTTTGTTTACGTTTGTATTTAGAAGTGTAGTTTAGATAGGCCGTGAAAACGCTGAAGACTTTTCTTTTTCTTTCTTTTATTAGATAATATAGAGATTGTGGGTTCTAGTTAGAGTTGTGTTTTGTTATATTATTTTCTTTTCTTTGGCGCCACTTTTGTTCCTCCTCCCCTTTATTACAACCATTTATTTATTCTTGTTTTCTTTATCTTGTATATACTTTGTTTATCAGTTATCCATTTTGTAAAATAAATATGTTTTAAATTATAAACATTTTGGCATAATTTGGTTGTTTGTCTGCTCAATTGCCACCACCATTCATAAAAGGGTCATAATTTTTAAATGTTGCGTTAACCCTAGCCTTTCCATCTTAAATAACCATAACAGCACCACTGCAAGCGCAGTGACTTCTCCCACGGGAGACATACACCTTATTATTATGCACCAATGCAAGCGCAGTAACCGCTCCTACGGGAGACGCACACTTGATTACACACTACTGCTAGTGCAGTGACCACTCCTACGGGAGATGCACATCTTATTATGCACCATTGCTAACGCAGTGACCGCTCCTACGGGACGCCCGTCTCCCGTGGGAGCAGACACTCTTGCTGGAGACATTCATTATGCACCACTATCAACACAGCAACTGCTTCCTCCCGAAACACATACCTTTTAACTCAACAGCACCCCTCCAAATTTTTTAGACCAGCAAATTTTGGGGGGCTTGCACATTGTCTGGCTGCTGTCCTGTAACCCATAGCGTTTTTGGGGAGCGTTCTGGGGCCGGGCTAGATACTTCGCTCGAATCCCAACTCCTCTTTGTTTCCTAATAAGAGGAACAACTCGAGTTGGAGTGTCTCCTCGAGCTCAGAGCCCTCCCCCCGGACAGCACGCCCAACATGCTTTATACTTAAACGAATGCAAGTGTGAAATGCTCCTGCATTTATTCTGGTGCTCCTGCATTTATTCTGGCGCTCCTACATTTATTCTGGCTCTCCTGCATTTATTCTGGCTCTCCTGCATTTATCCTGGCGCTTCTGCATTTATTCTGACGCTCCTACAATTATTCTGGCGCTCCTGCATTAATTCTGGAGCTCCTACATTTATTATAGAGCTCCTGCATTTATTCTGGCGCTCCTACATTTATTCTGGAGCTCCTGCATTTATTCTAGTGCTCCTGCATTTATTCTGGCGCTCCTGCATTTATTCTGGCGCTCCTACATTTATTCTGGAGCTCCTGCATTTATTCTAGTGCTCCTGCATTTATTCTGGCGCTCCTGCATTTATTCTGGCGCTCCTACATTTATTCTGGAGCTCCTGCATTTATTCTAGTGCTCCTGCATTTATTCTGGCGCTCCTGCATTTATTCTGGCGCTCCCGCATTTATTCTGGTGCTCCTGCATTTATTCTGGCGCTCCTGCATTTATTCTGGCGCTCCTGCATTTATTCTGGCGCTCCTGCATTTATTCTGGTGCTCCTGCATTTATTCTGGTGCTCCTGCATTTATTCTGGAGCTCCTGCATTTATTCTGGTGCTCCTGCATTTATTCTGGCGCTCCTGCATTTATTCTGGCGCTCCTGCATTTATTCTGGTGCTCCTGCATTTATTCTGGTGCTCCTGCATTTATTCTGGAGCTCCTGCATTTATTCTGGAGCTCCTGCATTTATTCTGGCGCTCCTGCATTTATTCTGGCGCTCCTGCATTTATTCTGGCGCTCCTGCATTTATTCTGGCGCTCCTGCATTTATTCTGGCGCTCCTGCATTTATTCTGGCGCTCCTGCATTTATTCTAGTGCTCCTGCATTTATTCTGGCGCTCCTGCATTTATTCTAGTGCTCCTGCATTTATTCTGGCGCTCCTGCATTTATTCTGGTGCTCCTGCATTTATTCTGGTGCTCCTGCATTTATTCTGGATCTCCTGCATTTATTCTGCCGCTCCTGCATTTATTCTGCCGCTCCTGCATTTATTCTGCCGCTCCTGCATTTATTCTGCCGCTCCTACATTTATTTTGGCGCTCCTACATTTATTCTGGCTCTCCTATATTTATTCTGGCACTTCTACATTTATTCTGGCACTTCTACATTTATTCTGGCACTTCTACATTTATTCTGGCGCTCCTGCATTTATTCTGGCGCTCCTACATTTATTCTGGCGCTCCTATATTTATTCTGGCACTTCTACATTTATTCTGGCACTTCTACATTTATTCTGGCGCTACTATATTTATTCTGGAGCTCCTACATTTATTCTGGAGCTCCTACATTTATTCTGGCGCTCCTGCTTTTACTCTGGCGCTCCTGCATTTATTCTGGCGCTCTTGCATTTATTCTGGCGCTCCTGCATTTATTCTGGCGCTCCTGCATTTATTCTGGCGCTCCTGCATTTATTCTGGTGCTCCTGCATTTATTCTGGCGCTCCTGCATTTATTCTGCCGCTCCTACATTTATTCTGGCGCTCCTACATTTATTCTGGCGCTCCTACATTTATTCTGGCGCTACTATATTTATTCTGGCACTTCTACATTTATTCTGGCGCTCCTGCATTTATTCTGGCTCTCCTATATTTATTCTGGCACTTCTACATTTATTCTGGCACTTCTACATTTATTCTGGCACTTCTACATTTATTCTGGCGCTCCTGCATTTATTCTGGCGCTCCTACATTTATTCTGGCGCTCCTATATTTATTCTGGCACTTCTACATTTATTCTGGCACTTCTACATTTATTCTGGCGCTACTATATTTATTCTGGAGCTCCTACATTTATTCTGGAGCTCCTACATTTATTCTGGCGCTCCTGCTTTTACTCTGGCGCTCCTGCATTTATTCTGGCGCTCCTATATTTATTCTGGCACTACTATATTTATTCTGGAGCTCCTACATTTATTCTGGCGCTCCTACATTTATTCTGGCGCCCCTACATTTATTCTGGCGCTCCTGCATTTATTCTGGCACTACTATATTTATTCTGGCACACTGTAAAAAAAATTGCTCTTAAAAAACGGTCAGATTCTACGGTAAAATAATGTTTTTTCACTAAAACAGTAATATTCTGTTAAAAACAGTGCTTTCTGGGTAACATTTTTGTTTTCGAGAAAGTAACCAACTGCAGAAAACTGTGAGCTAACAGAGTTCAGATTCGATGTTTTGAAGTCTGTGTTTGAAATCACACTTTGTGTCCTTGTTCACTATTTCATACACTAGTTAACTAATATAGTTCATCTGACAGTTTTAATGAACACTAATGAGTGAATTCAGACACTGATGAACACCTGCTGTTAATAATCACAATTACTGAAGAAAATAAACAAGAAACACAAACAGTGACTTGAGTTACAACATTAAATAAAATCAAATAAAATAAAACAGCTTCAGTCTCAGCAGAGGATCATTAAACAACTTCACAAACAACAGCAGACACACACTTATTGCTGACTGATTTGACTTCCATACTATTCTCATTGAGATCCAACAGAAATTAAGGTGTTTTTTGTGTCACCGTAATGGAGTGAGGGGCTGGTTTAGTTGGGCTCTTCACCCTTGAACTCATTAATTCAGACTCTCCAATCACTATAATAAAGAGTTAACAAAATGCTTGTATTATAGCAATCAAGTTGGAAAGTCAATAAATAGAGAAATATATTTGTCTGAAATTAGTTATGATAAATGTTTTGGTATAAATCTGGAAGAAGAGCCTCATGCAATAGATTTTATGTTTAGTTACAGGTATTAATTTAATTAATGAGAAGTGGAAACAGAAAAGATACCTCTGTAATTACTTAACAGTTAAGTCATGACAAATACACACTCAGACCTCATGAATCTGACCTTGTATCTCAACAATGGTAACATCTCAAATGTTTCATGCTGCAATGCATGCTGGGAGTGGCACGGTACAAATATCCCAGCATGCATTGCGGTATAAAAAAAATGTATAATGGTCTAAGAGTTTTCTTTACTTGTGTTTGATTCTGCTGTTGTTTATGTTTAGACTTTCAGTTGCCTGTTTGTGAGTTAAACTGTTAATTTTGTTAGTCGTCACCATTATTGAGGTTCATCCGCCGATTATTGATGTCTCTTTGAGTGCGATATACACCATAGAGCAGTGTTATTGTCCAAGATATTCTTAAAAACTTCCAGAAATCGTTGCCATATATATATATATATACATATAATGTAAAACAAAAGATTTAACATTGAATAGGAGAAGTAAATTTTATTATACGAAATGAGAACAGACTCTGCCATTTAATAGCAACATGAACATCACCAGATCTTATTTAGGTTTTTGGCTGGCTTGCCACAACAAAGGAGCTTTTTAAACAAAGTTCTTAACAATTACAGCAGCCAAGATATATAAATGATAAAAATGACAGGGCTAAGAGCCCAACTAAAGCAAACTCTGTTCTCCATGATGGTGACGTAAAACTTTAACTTTTTCTCAAGAAGAACTTTAGTAGATGTTATACAAAAATACATGTATTAAGTAATAAGTGTAGCTGGTGATGATGTTTGTAGAGTTGTTTAATCATCCGCTGATCATTTAAATGATTTAATCATTTGTTGTTCTTCAGGTTATTTCATTATAAAGCTGTGACTAAAGTTTTGTATGTTCTGTTCTTGTTTTTTCCCTTCAGTATTTCTTCATTTGTTCATCGTTAATCCTCAATTATCATTTAATTAGTCAGTTAATTAATGAATTTACTTCAGCTTTGCTCCATGTTTCTTGAACACTCAGTAGTGTGGACACTTCAATAAAAACTGAAGTATATGCTCTGGGGTTTAAAGGGTTAAAGGTGTGAGAGGTAAAAACACAGTGTAAAAATGTATTTGAACAGTAATATACTGTTAATTTACACAACAGAAGTTGACTGTAAAAAAACAGTATATTGCTGGCAACCACAGCTGCCATTAGATTACCGTTAAATCAAGGAAAAAACAGTATTTTACTGTAAAACCTGAAGCTAATTTCTTCTGTCTGTCACCGTTGTGGAGGAGAGTAGAGCCAGTGTATGAGTTAAAGATGAACAATGAACTGCTGATGTTATTCTGTATGTTTCTCTATTTAAAGATAGCGGCTGTTTAGTTGCTGATGCAGTCAGAATCTCTCTGGTGATTCCAGATTTACATGTATGTGTGCTGTTGTGAAATATAAGACATTAGAGTTAAACCGAACTTTTCTAATTAACTAAAATAAGTTATCGTTATAAGTATACTTCTAAGCATATATAGCACATTACTTCATAAACTCATTCAGCAGTTGACCAAGTTGAGGCAGTTGCTTTCAGTGAGCAAAATGAGTTCACTTGAGTATTGTGTAAATCAATGTAGTCCATGTATTTTTACAGCAACATACTGTAAAATAACAGTACATTGCTGGCAACTGCAGCTGCCAGTATTTTACTGTTTTTTAACGGGACAATTTTTAACAGTGCACTTCTACATTTATTCTGGAGCTCCTACATTTATTCTGGCACTCCTACATTTATTCTGGCGCTCCTACATTTATTCTGGCGATCCTGCATTTATTCTGGCGCTCCTGCATTTATTATGGAGCTCCTACATTTATTCTGGCGCTCCTGCATTTATTCTGGCGCTCCTGCATTTATTCTGGCGCTCCTGCATTTATTCTGGCGCTCCTGCATTTATTCTGGCGCTCCTGCATTTATTCTGGCGCTCCTACATTTATTCTGGCGCTCCTACATTTATTCTGGCGCTCCTACATTTATTCTGGAGCTCCTGCATTTATTCTAGTGCTCCTGCATTTATTCTGGCGCTCCTGCATTTATTCTGGCGCTCCTGCATTTATTCTGGCGCTCCTGCATTTATTCTGGCGCTCCTGCATTTATTCTGGCGCTCCTACATTTATTCTGGCGCTCCTACATTTATTCTGGCACTTCTACATTTATTCTGGCACTTCTACATTTATTCTGGCGCTACTATATTTATTCTAGCGCTCCTACATTTATTCTGGAGCTCCTACATTTATTCTGGCGCTCCTGCTTTTACTCTGGCGCTCCTGCATTTATTCTGGCGCTCTTGCATTTATTCTGGCGCTCCTGCATTTATTCTGGCGCTCCTGCATTTATTCTGGCGCTCCTGCATTTATTCTGGTGCTCCTGCATTTATTCTGGCGCTCCTGCATTTATTCTGCCGCTCCTACATTTATTCTGGCGCTCCTACATTTATTCTGGCGCTCCTACATTTATTCTGGCGCTCCTACATTTATTCTGGCGCTCCTGCATTTATTCTGGCGCTCCTGCATTTATTCTCCTGCATTTATTCTGGCGCTACTAAATTTACTCACAACAACAACAAAAGTGTGTGTTTATCAAAATAAGGATAATAAACAGTGCAGGCATTCTCTCTTTTCTCTCCGTGAACTGATTTTATAAATGTGTCAGTAAAATACACTGATACTCTGTGAAAACAAAACACACAAACATAAGACACATAACTACAGAAAGCTTGAAGTGTCTACTCTTAAATGCAGTAAGTGCATGTTGAAAACAAATATTGCTTGATAAAGTAATCAGTATGAAACCAACACATTGGGCTCTATCATACACCCGGCGCAATGCAGCGCAAGGCGCAACGCAATTGTTGTTTGCTAGTTTCAGCTCGGCGCAAGAGTCGTTTTGACGTTTTGCTCCACGCTGTTTAAATAGCAAATGCATTTGTGCTCAGATGTGCCCCCATAGGCGTTCTGGTCTAAAAAAGGAGGCGTGTTGAGGCGCACTGCTGGCGCGTTGCTATTTTGAGAAACCATAATAGATTTTTCAATAGACTAGAAGAAAGCAGTCCAGCGCAGAGCGTGTTAGTTGTGCGCCTCGCTTAAACACTGCTTAACACTGTCACGGTTGGGGTTGGGGAAAAAGGAGCGAGGACCCAATTGCAACAAATAACATGGGTTTCATTAATAATAAAGTATATATAAAACAAAAAGGCAAAACAAACTACCCCGAGGGGGAACACATTACTAAAACACAAACAAACTTGGCTGGCGAGACAAGACAGGAGCATGAACACAGGGGAAGTTTAGATGACAAACTGGCACAGAACAGCAGATATGAGGGGATTATAAACAGACGTAAATTAACACAAACAGATGAACATAATTAACTAATAATGGGCTAACAAGGAGGGTGGGACTTGACAATAGATGGGAGACCACATGAAACAAAGAGACAACACAAGTCATGCGCTCACATAAAACAGGACAAGAACATGCAGCCAATGAGAGAACTCATTAACCGCATGTTCATGACAACACAAGCACACGACAAAAGCACGTGACCACAATGTAAACACAGAGCCACGTGCTTTGACAACAGACGCAAGACACGAGCACACGATAGATGAACACCTTACCGTGCGCTCACACATATGCAACGCGCATACTTCATCTCAGCGCCAACCAAAACCGAAAGCAACTAGACGAAGGCGCTGAGATTGAAACAGCGCGATGCCAACAGAACAAACACAAGTACAAGAGCGCGCGCGTCCGAGGCACCACGCTAAGCCCACGCGAAGCACGCTCTGCGCACACCCACGAAGGCGCGCACACAAGGAGCCTAACACAATGATGGAAACAGGACAAGACAGAGCTAGTGTCTGGAATCTGCCACCAAAACAAGAATTTACAAGACCAGAGTGGCAGAACCCTGACAAATACACACAGGATGTAGAGCAATATGCAAATATCTTTACATATTAAAAAGAAATAAAATATTAAGGATATTTATAGGATATAATAAGCATATGTACAGGATATAAATATAATTGATTAAAATGTTACCAAACATATTCTTTTCTAGCCTACATAAATATAAACACCCACCACCTCCATGCTTTTGTATAATGTTATTATTATTATTAGCAATATTATATATGGGGAACAGCATCTGTATTAGGATCAGGTTTTTGAGCACACTTTATTATTATTGTTCATTTATTTATTTGCTGGAAATTAGAACTGAATTTAGAAATAGTTTAAAAACAAATATTTGCGTTTAATAAACAAAATTAATTATTTATAGCCTAATTAATGTCTCTGCATACCGTATCCACGAAAGTGAAAGTAAATATTGAGGAAGCCTCATCTCTCATTCTCGAGCTCTGTTTAACTGTTTTCTCTCTAGTGAAATGTGCAGTTTTTCCACTTACAAAGTCCACCATGTAAATAGCAATGTGCTATGGTGCGACACAACTGACGCTTAAAGAGGATGGGAGATGAGACTCTGATTGGTTTATTCTCAAAACACACCTATAACTCATTAAGATAATAAGCTCAACCCTTTTAGATCATGCGCCCTGGCGCAAAGCGAATTTTTCTCTCTTTATATTAGCAAAAATTCGTTCTTACACGCCCTGAAAGCACAGGCTCTATGTACACTGTGCTCTGAAAAAACAGCAGAATCTCCACCAATACATGAGAAATACACAAGAGAGACATGCCTGCATAAAGCTTGGTGAACTGTCCAAGTCATTTTGAAAACAAATGTTGTCTTGTTAGATAATACACAGAATTCTCCCGGCAATGCCTGAACTCATGCACACCCACAAACAATCACAGCACACTAGCTGGAAAGGGTGTCTCATTTTCACTCAGGAATAAATTGAAATTACGAACCATTTAGCCTGACGGGACCACCGTGATCTGATGCTGCTTTATTCAGAAAGTCACTCATGTTATACATGTTTATATTTTTACTTTTTAGTTATTTTACTGTAATTTACAGTGAACTAAGACTGCAACTATTAGTAAAATCTATATTAAAGGTCTTCAAATATGATTTAGATTTACAGTAATTGTTTTTCATGTTTAAATCTGATTTATTCTTGTGTTTAAAGCGTTTGTCATTCCTCTACTTCAGTGTCTCAGACTCATTCAGAAATGATAATTAAATGCTGGATTAATGCACAAGAGAGTTTGGCGAACACGTTTTACACCATTTCAAATATATATTATATGTGCGGCTGTATAAGACACATACAGCGCTCAGCATAATGGAGGACAGCCCATTCTGAAAACCAAGACTTTCCTTAATTTCTCAGTCAATATAGGCAGTGTATTCTGCTGCATTTAAACAGAACACATTTATTAAACAGATTTATTTATGACAATCATATTTTAGTCACCAAACATAATCAGAAATAGAAAGATAATACAATTAAATTCAGGCAATATATATATATATATATATATATATATATATATATATATATATATATATATATATATATATATATATATATATATATATATATATATATTGCAAAACAAAACAAAAAAAGTTTCAGCTATATTTTTCATTGTTTTGCTTCTCTTGATTTTTCCTCTTTTTTAATTTTGTATTTAATAATTTTCTATAGCACATAGATGTGGTTGTACTTGTTTTTAGACCGTTATCTTAAGTTATTTTGTTAGACGAGCTCCTGATTTGGCTAATCTATTGTATATGCACAACTATAATACTGTAGAGCTTCCTATTAAAATATGAATGTAAAAGAGAGATTAGTGAGGGGTGTACTTATATATGCTGAGCACTGTATATTGTTCACCCAGAGTGTTTACATGGTCACACAGCAGTAACACAACAAGCATTTAGTTTGGGCTAGCTTCTGCAGATGGACATTGCTGTACACTGCCCTTGATGGGTGAGTGGGGGAGTGTCTGTTGTCTCTCAGGTCTGAATTCATGAGCATTGTCACTCACATATAAAGCTGAGATCACCCAAAACAAACTTAACAAAATGTAGATCATTGTATTGTTTTCTCTGAATAAGAGAACAGAATAATTTCCACATAATTGTGCAGTAAATATTCTAGTCTATAAGACTGCTTACTCTAAAGTCTTGTTCAGGCACATTCAGTGTGGTTTTTGGATCTTATTTCAGCTACATTTGTTTCTCTAAAACCAACTAACCACACATCCCTGCTGAAAAAACCAGCATAGACCAGCATTGCTGGTCACCAGCAAGACCAGCATATGTTGTGTTTTGGTGCTGGTATGCTGGTGACCAGCATGGGATGCTGGTGCTGGTATGCTGATAACCAGCATGGGATGCTGGTGTTATGCTGTGGTGACCAGCATGGGATGCTGGTGCTATGCTGGTGACCAGCATGGGATGCTGGTGTTATGCTGTGGTGACCATGGGATGCTGGTGCTGTGATGCTGGTATTATGCTGGTGACCAGCATGGGATGCTGGTGCTGTGATGCTGGTGACCAGCATAGGATGCTGCTGCTATGCTGGTGGCCAGCATACAAGCACCAGCATCCCATGCTGGTCACCAGCACCAAAACACAACATATGCTGGTCTTGCTGGGATTTGGGTGCTATGCTGGTGACCAGCATGAAATGCTGGTGCTGGTCACCAGTATGAGATGCTGCTGGGATGTTGGCACTGGTATGCTAGTGACCAGCAATCCCATGCTGGTCACCAGCATCCCATGCTGGTCACCAGCACCAAAACACAACATATGCTGGTCTTGCTGGGATTTGGGTGCTATGCTGGTGACCAGCATGAAATGCTGGTGCTGGGATGCTTGTCGCCAGTATGAGATGCTGCTGGGATGCTGGCGCTGGTATGCTAGTGACCAGCAATCCCATGCTGGTCACCAGCATCCCATGCTGGTCACCAGCACCAAAACACAACATATGCTGGTCTTGCTGGGATTTGGGTGCTATGCTGGTGACCAGCATGGAATGCTGGTGCTGGGATGCTGGTCACCAGCATGAGATGCAGCTGGGATGCTGGCGCTGATAGTGACCAGCAATCCCATGCTGGTCATTGATAGCAAATTACATCTGGCCCAGATATGGCCCACATCCCCCACTTTCTTCTGGCCCACATACAGCGCGGAATGACGGCGATGTCTCAACCTGATTGTGGCTGTCATAAGGATCCAAAAGTCAGCCACAACTGAACCAGATCTGGGCCATATCTCAGAAAAAGCTTGGTCCATATCTGGGACCATTTCATCATCATACATTTGGTAGCTATATAAATCACATTAAAAGGAATGCTTAGTTTAAATTGCTTTATTTAAAAAATTGCTTTAAAGGAAGCATATAAATTGATAAATACAAATATATAATTTATATAAATTATATAAATAGATGCATACAAAAAAAAACAACAACAGATTGATCAATGCAATACATATAAATATATGAATTAGATAAATAAATGCATACAGAATTATCACAAATTAAATGCAAATAAATATATATAAAAGTTAAAATTAGGTAAGTGGATATACAGAATAAGAAGAACATACAAACACAAATGTGTGACGCTCAATAATCAGGACGTGGAACCCAATTGCAAGTAAAAGTTATTTAATGAAGATCACAGAAAAAAGACAGAGAAAATGGTGAGTGGCTGGAAGTACACAGTCTTTTAGCAGGAATAACAGTAGCGATCTTGGTCGGCAGCGCCGATAGAAAGTTCATGACACTCGTCAACAGAGTGAATCAAACAGTCATCATCAAAGGAACCGGAAGCATCCGAAAGTGAAACGAGGAAGCAACCGAGCCACTCACCACCAGCGAGAGGATCCTGACAAAAGACAAAACACCGTGAGCATACAACGAACTGACAAAGTGAGACAGGAACGCTGAACATTTATAGGCACAAAAATGCGCTACACCTGTAGCGCGCTGATTAACAGCCGAGCGGTGACACGCAATAGTTCCGGTAACAAGGATCATGTGACCGCTCAGCTGATGCCACGAAAAAAAAAACACCCACTGACAGGCACGCGAGTCCCACACAAGCACAGAGAGAGAAGCACACACACTTAGAAACACATACCATAAATAATGAACTGTCACACAACGCAGACACTTCAAATGAAGAGCAGATAGATCCACAACCGTGACATTACCCTCTCCCCTACGGACGCCTCCTGGCGTCCCCAGACGAGCCTACCTGGCGATTGTAATCATCGATAAGAGAGTGGTCCAATATGTCCCCGGCCGGAACCCAACTTCTCTCCTCCGGACCGTAACCTTCCCAGTCCACCAAGTACTGAAATCCTCGTCCCCTCCGTCTAGAGTCCAGAATGCGCTTAACCGAATAAGTAGTCTCCCCATCTACGAGACGCGGCGGGGGGGGGACTGGTGTGTGCGGATTAATTGCCGTATGAAAAACGGGCTTTACTTTGGATACATGGAACACGGGATGAATTCTCCTGTACGCTGGAGGTAATTTGAGGCGGATTGCCACAGGATTAATGATCTTAGTGACAATAAAAGGGCCAATAAATTTAGGGGCTAACTTATTGCAGACGGTGCGGAGCGGAATGTTTTTCGTAGAAAGCCACACTTTTTGACCGACAACGTAAACGGGAGGCTTAGACCGGTGGCGATCGGCTTTAGCCTTGGTGCGCTTCCCCACTTGGAGGAGGGTCTGTCTGGCCCTATTCCAAGTGCGGCGGCACCTCTGGACAAAGGCGTGAACAGAGGGAACCGCAACTTCAGATTCCAGACTAGGAAAAACTGGTGGCTGGTAACCTAGACTACACTGAAACGGAGAAAGGCCCGTGGCAGACACTGGTAACGAATTATGTGCGTACTCCACCCACGAAAGTTGTTGGCTCCAAGAGGATGGATTCTGCGAGACCAAACATCGCAATGTGCGCTCAAGATCCTGATTGGCTCTCTCGGTCTGGCCGTTACTCTGGGGATGAAAACCAGAAGAAAGACTAACAGTGGCCCCCAATAAACGGCAGAATTCTCTCCAAAATTTAGAGACAAACTGAGGCCCCCTGTCAGAGACCACATCCGTCGGGAGGCCATGAATGCGAAAGACATGATCAATGACAGCAACCGCTGTCTCTCTGGCTGATGGTAATTTGGGCAGAGAGATGAAATGAGCAGCCTTCGAGAACCGGTCCACCACGGTCAAAACTACCGTGTTACCGTTAGAGGATGGAAGACCCGTAACAAAATCTAGCGAAATGTGTGACCAGGGTCTCGAAGGCACTGACAGCGGTTGGAGGAGTCCAGCAGGTGGGCGATTGGAAGACTTGGAAACCGCACAGACAGAGCAAGCCAAAACAAAATCACGCACATCGCGAGCCATAGCTGGCCACCAAAATCGTTGTTTGATAACAAATAATGTGCGACTCACCCCTGGGTGACAAGCTACCTTGGAGGAATGACCCCACCGGACGACGTCGGACCGTAATCCCTCTGGCACAAACAAACAACTCGGTGGACATCCGATCGGGGGCGTTACCCCATCCAGGGCTGCACGGACCCTCGACTCGATCTCCCAAGATATGTTAGCTACGACGATGTTCTGAGGAAGTACAGAATCAGAAGATGACTTGCGATCTGAAGGATCGAAAAGACGTGATAACGCATCAGGTTTGATGTTCTTGGAACCTGGTCTGTACGAGATGGTAAAATTAAACCGTCCGAAAAATAATGCCCACCGAGCCTGCCTGGAGTTCAATCTTTTAGCGGATCTAATATATTCAAGATTTTTGTGATCGGTCCAGACGATAAAAGGCACCCCTGAGCCTTCTAACCAGTGACGCCACTCCTCCAAAGCAAGCTTGACGGCCAACAACTCTCGATTACCAATGTCGTAATTTCTTTCTGCAGGAGATAATCGATGAGAAAAATACGCGCAAGGATGGACCTTGCCATCCGAGGCGGAACGCTGGGACAGGATGGCTCCGACCCCAACCTTCGACGCATCGACCTCCACCACGAACTGCCTGGAAGGGTCAGGGGCAATGAGGATCGGGGCTGAAACGAAACAGCCTTTTAGTTTGGAGAAGGCAGCCTCGGCTGCACTGGACCACCTGAACGGCGTTTTGGAGGAGGTCAAGGAAGTCAGAGGTGTGGCGAGCTGGCTGAAATTGCGGATAAAACGCCGGTAGAAATTGGCAAAACCCAGAAACCTCTGCAGGGCCTTACGGGAATCTGGGGTTGGCCAATCTACCACAGCCTGAATCTTCTCTGGATCCATGCGCATCCCCTCGACTGACACGATATGTCCCAAGAACTGAACCGACTGTGCATGAAAAACGCATTTCTCCGCCTTGACATAAAGCCCATTCTCTAACAGCCTCTGCAACACTCGTCTGACATGTTGAATGTGCTCCTGGAGAGAGTGGGAAAAAATCAGAATGTCATCCAGGTAGACATAAATAAACTGATCTATCATATCTCTCAACACGTCATTGACGAGTGCCTGAAAAACAGCCGGAGCGTTGGAAAGGCCGAAGGGCAGAACGCAATACTCAAAATGCCCTCTAGGGGTGTTAAACGCTGTTTTCCACTCATCCCCGGGTCTTATGCGAACCAAATCATAAGCATTGCGAAGATCTAATTTTGTGAAAAAGTTCGCCCCCTGCAGACGCTCGAAGGCTGAAGACATCAGCGGCAAAGGATAAGTATTCTTAACCGTGATGCTGTTCAGCCCTCGATAGTCTATGCACGGACGAAGGGAACCATCCTTCTTTTTCACAAAAAAAAATCCCGCCCCCGCCGGTGAAGAAGACGGGCGGATGATCTTGGCTGCTAGAGAATCAGAAATATATTTCTCCATGGCCTCCCTCTCTGGAACAGACAGCGAATATAACTTGCCTTTAGGCGGAGACGTACCTGGCAATAAGTCTATAGCACAGTCATAGGGACGGTGAGGAGGTAGAGAAGCAGCCCGGGACTTACTGAACACTCTCTTCAGGTCATGGTACTCACGGGGCACGTTTGACAGATCCACCTGCTCTTCCTGAAACACAGAACAAGACACAGTGGAACAAGCAGACAATAGACAAGACTTATGACAGCTCTCGCTCCAAGAAAAGACTGTGTTGTGGCCCCAGTTAATATGTGGCTTGTGTAACACCAACCACGGATGTCCCAGAATGACAGGATTCTTAACAGTCTTAGTGAGAAAAAAGGAAATAGTTTCAGTATGATTTCCTGAAGTAATAAGTCTAATAGGGGCCGTGATGTGCGTGATAGTAGGAAGAGGTAGTCCACTAAGTGCATGAACAGCTATGGGTGAAGAAAGAGGAAAACAAGGAATTTTTAACTTATTAACTAGATCAGAATCGATAAAACTCCCTTCAGCACCTGAATCGATGAGCGCATCACAGGAATGAAAGTTCGAGTTAACTCCCAATTTAATGGGTAGAAAAGTGGAACCTGAAGTGTCCTTCCCAGTCAATATTTCGCCCACCAAAAAACTCTTACCAGTGGATGGTTTGTTCTTGACTGGACATACGGCTGCATAATGACCACCAACCCCACAGTACATGCACAGTCCCCCTGTGCGACGACGACGTCTCTCCTCCGACAAGAGGCGAAATCTTCCCACCTGCATGGGCTCAGGTTCCGGATCGGGGGTTGTAGCCTCTGGAAAGCAGGCCTGAGGACGGAACTCCTTGTGAACGCCTCTGCGCTGCAGACGGTTGTCCACCCTTATAGCCAGACTGATGAGACCGTCCAACGTCTTGGGCAGCTCCAAAGCATAAATTTCGTCTTTTATGTGGTCCGCGAGTCCGTGAAAGAACATGTCCCACTGGGCTTCACTGTTCCAGCCACACTCAGCCGCCAGGGTGCGGAAATCAATGGAGTAATCCGCCACACTGTGATCCTCCTGGCGAAGCTCCGCGAGACGTCTGGATGCCTCCCTCCCCGAAGCAGCCTGATCAAACACCGTCTTGAGCTCCTCTGAAAACGACTTAAAAGACAGACAGCAGGGAAGTTTCTTCTCCCACGCCGTGGTTCCCCATAATGCCGCTTTGCCAGTCAATAGATTAATTAAAAACGCCACCTTGCTCTCTTCGGTGGGAAAAGATGATGGTTGAAGAGATATGTAAAGTGAACATTTGGCAATAAAGGCTCTACATAAATGGGGTTCACCTGCATAAGGTTGTGGTGGAGGTAGTCGTGGTTCGGTGGTTCGGGGAGTTTCGTTGACCAACGGGCTGGCTGGTGGGTCGACGGAGGGAGCTGGTAAGGAGTATCCGGCGTTGAGACCCGAGCTGAGTCGTTGGACTTGTGTAGTCAGCTCCGAAACTTGATTGACCAGTGCTTGGATGGCTTGGCTGGTCATTTTCATCTGTTGGTCTTGATGATCCATCCTGGCGACACTGCGTGAAAGCACCTCCTGAATTTCTGCGGCACTTGCTGGGTCCATGTTGGTCAGTTCGTTCTGTGACGCTCAATAATCAGGACGTGGAACCCAATTGCAAGTAAAAGTTATTTAATGAAGATCACAGAAAAAAGACAGAGAAAATGGTGAGTGGCTGGAAGTACACAGTCTTTTAGCAGGAATAACAGTAGCGATCTTGGTCGGCAGCGCCGATAGAAAGTTCATGACACTCGTCAACAGAGTGAATCAAACAGTCATCATCAAAGGAACCGGAAGCATCCGAAAGTGAAACGAGGAAGCAACCGAGCCACTCACCACCAGCGAGAGGATCCTGACAAAAGACAAAACACCGTGAGCATACAACGAACTGACAAAGTGAGACAGGAACGCTGAACATTTATAGGCACAAAAATGCGCTACACCTGTAGCGCGCTGATTAACAGCCGAGCGGTGACACGCAATAGTTCCGGTAACAAGGATCATGTGACCGCTCAGCTGATGCCACGAAAACAAACACCCACTGACAGGCACGCGAGTCCCACACAAGCACAGAGAGAGAAGCACACACACTTAGAAACACATACCATAAATAATGAACTGTCACACAACGCAGACACTTCAAATGAAGAGCAGATAGATCCACAACCGTGACACAAATGTATATACAAATTAGATAAATAGATACAGAAAAAAACACAGAAAATATATATATATTTTTTTATAAAATGCATATTAATTAAATTAACAAATATTTCATAACCATATAACTAGAACCAATAATTAAAAAGATATAAAGGGCAATCCAAAAACAAGATCAGAGGCGAGGCAAGGGTCAAATAAACAAATGATAATTACAAAAACAAGATAAACAAGTACGAGTAGACAGAACAAACACATAAATCGCATATTTAACAAAAACATATTATTTAAAAAATTACAACGAAAAATAATTTGTCTGATGAAGAGCCGGCGGCTCGAAACGTTTCACGCTCTGTGTCAGCCTTTTTAATTTAATAAATTTGTATTTTTGGAGCCTTGGTGTTGCCGCCTTTGATTTACATTAAATAATTACAATTAAATATTTATTAGCATCTACCCAGAACCAAAAAAATTTTTTTTTATTAAATAAACTGAAAATCCAACAGGGCAGTCCAAGAGTGAGGTCAGGGGCAAGCAAGGGTCAAAGCCAAAAAAAACAGTCCAATGCAAAACATCCTGAAAATCGGAGAAGACAACAATTAAAAGGTGCTGTTTGCAGAGTACATACAGGCACAACTCGATTAAAATTAAGGACTTTTAAGCACTTTTTTAAGCACCTATCTTTTTTTTTTTTTAAGACTGACAAGCAACGTATTGAACACCTGAAATGTATTCTCAGCAATACATAAAAACATTCCATAGGAACTACCTATCAATTTATAAAAAATAAAAAATAATATTAATATAAAATTTCATAGTATTAAACCTATTTTAAATGTGCTTGTGAAATTATTTTTTCAATGTTTTTGTAGATGGAAAGAGAACTGAAAATTAAATTACATTAAATTAAAGGACTAGAAATACTATTATATTGCTAAAATAAAACAAATTTTAGTAAATAATACTAATACAGAGTAAAAGTACATGGTACTATTTTAGTTAGTTACATTTGCAAAAAAAAAATCGGATTTTCATTACGGACCTTTTTTAAGTGTAAACTTGTTTGAATGGTTTAATTGTTTAATTACAAGACTACATAAAAAGGAATTTGCACTAACAAAGGAAGTTTATTTCCTTTAAGGAAGTTTAGTATATTTTCAAGCTTAGGAAGGTTTTATACTTCCTTATAATATTATTAATATTATAAAATATTTGAAATATTTTTTTACATTTTCTACATTTTTCAAAGCAGTGTTTTGAGAGCCTTATTGTTTATTTTGATAAATGTAACAACAGATTGCTTTGACCTGTAATGCCTGTACAATTTAGTGACGCTTTAAGACAGACTATGTATAAATTATACAAATACCTCATTCAAAAAAGTTTCTAGCATACCAACCCTGTGACGTCAGACACAGCAATATTCCAAGATAGGGGTGCCTTTGTGCTAAAAGCTCTAGTAAAACATGCCCTTTTCATCAAAATTTTTACATTAATCAAGTTTGATTAATATATTTTTTATTAAATCAGAAAGCAATTTACGAAATAATGTAAACTCGATTGACTACATCACTTCTACTACAAGACACTGGGAAGAATTTTTGCTAGGCGATGTAGGAAGATCTGACACTCAAAGTTTTCTCCATCAATTCATAGTCTGAAATCTTGGTAATTAGTGAAAGTACCTTTGAACTGACCGCAGATCTTGATGTAGTCTTTCTTGATCTGGTCTTCTCCACTTTCGATCCTTCCCTGGGTTAATCTTTACAAGGAACCTGCTGAATGGAAAAAAAATACTTAGTCATAAAAACCTGGACTATATCATGCTCTAAAATATTTTAAATAAAAGCAACATAAAAGGACAAGCTTGTGGTGGAGGTTTGCTAGAAAAATATGTGGGAGAGGATGTTGTGTGTGAGTCAGACTGAGACAGACTGTTGTATGAATGTGTGTTTTTGAGTGTGAGTGTATGAATGTGAGAATGCATTCACAAGAGTGTGTGTTAGTTTGAGGATTTTGCTATTTTAAATATTAGGGTCCAACAGAGTAATTTGTTTAGTTAAGTTGTTTAAAATTATTTTCATTGATTAAATACTTGCCCATATATAGATGTAAAGAATAACCAAAAGAAATAATGCATTATATTTTATATTCAATCTGCAAAACATTTGTTGTGAAATTTGAATGACTTCCATTCAGTATATGAATAAAATAAAATTAGAATAAGAATAAAACAATAGAACTCTATAAAAAAATACTTCCTATCAAAATAAAGCAGGTGCTTTTACCTTAAGGAACTTTATTAGTATGGTTCCATGCTTCCAGTTAGTTCAACTTCAGATACCTCCATAATCTGTACTCTGGTGCTTCATTTGGTTCTTGACTTAAGGCTGATTTATACTTCTGCGTCAAACGCCGGCGTATGCTATGGCGCTGACGCATAGCCCTTCGCCGTGGCCGTCACGCACTTCTCAAAAAATGTAACTACACGTCGCAACGACGCCTAGCGTAAGCTCTGTGATTGGTCAGCTTGGTAGCGCTGACAAGTCTGGGCGGGACTGATAGCAGCGCGAATGTGAGCGAGCGATTGTTTACAAGTGTGGAGTACCGTGAAGGAGCTCCGGATAGAAAGTTTTGTTTTGTGTTTACCTCATAGTTAAAGTTGTTGTACGTCCACCGGTTCCTGCCTCAAAATGAGCGAGTTTGAGCCACTTGTACATCCCGGAAGTGTTCAGGAAAAGCAAAAAAGTAGCGAAGAAACTCGACACAGAGGAACATTTAAACCTCACTGCCAACTAGCTTTTCGGAAGTGTTAATGCAGACCGACAGAGACAGCGCGCAGAAGTATAAATGCACAGCCATGCGCGTTGCATGCACCGTTGGTTACGCCGGTCCCCTGACGCAGAAGTATAAATCAGGCTTTAAGAGTAACTGGTGTCGCATTCCAGGTCCATCACAATCTGAGCTAAAAGGACAATATGACAAAAGACAAGACAAATATGAATACACATAACTTACAGAATAAAACATTTAAAGATATAGTTTACTATTCTGCCACCATTTATTCATCCTCTACTTGTTTCAAAGCAGTTTGAAGCTGTTAAACACTAAAGCAGATATTTTGAAGAATGTTAGAAACCTGTAACTATTGATATACATAGTAGGAAAAACTGGGTTTGTGTTCATTCATTTTTTTTCAGCTTCATCCCTTTATTAATCTGGGGTCACCAAAATGGAATGAACAATCAACTTATCCAGCATGTTTTACGCAGCAGATACTCTTCCAGCTGCAACACATCACTGGGAAAAACCCATACACTCTCATTTATACACATTCACTAAGGACAATTTAGCTTACCCAATTCACCTGTACCGCATGTCTTGTGGGGGAAACAGGAGCACCCTGAGGAAACCCACGCCAACACGGGGAGAACATACAAACTTCACACAGAAATGCCAACTGACCCAGCTGAGGCTCGAACCAGAAACATTTTTGCTGGGAGGCAACAGAGCTATCCACTGTGCACCGCACCACCTGAGTTTATGTTCAACAGAACAAAAAAAAATATTTTGAAACAAGTGGAGGATAAAAGATGTCATTATTTTTGGGTGAACTATCCCTTTAAAATGTAAGTGTCAAGCATTAGTCTTAAAAACTTATGTATCACTACAGGAAAAATAAATCAAGTACCTCTTGTGAACAAGCAAAATCATTATGCCATTGTTTTCAATCGTTTTCTTTTACATTTTTCACTCTGAAATTATAACTTAAACATGCGATCCAAGGTAAATTAATCTACTTTAAAGTTACGTCAACAGACTGTGTTTTTCCAGCTCACCAATACTGTCAAATTTTACATTTTCAGAAAACAATTCAATAAATTACCTTGTGGAAACATTTAGACTTTCTTTAAAATATGATTTTTTTAATAATAGATATTTTAAATAAGCTATGACCTCACACAGTGATAAAATAGCAGCAATAAATAAATAATAAATAAAACATAAAATATATTATTTCAGTTCCCAACAACCAGTCTGACATATACAAGTTACAAAATATGTACAATATTGTACCTGGTGTGCTTGATGATGAAGTAAAACAATTAGTAATGCACTGATGTGAGAGTTGTCCTTTCCTTCAGCTTGCATCCTTGCATGATTCCTTTCTTTTCTGTAACAAATTAATACAATACAATCAATTTATAAAAATATTATTTTTACTTGCCACAAAACCATTTGTTTGTACTTGATACATATGTACAAGATTAATGGTGCAATTCAGTTTCCAGGCTGTTTTAAAGTAATATAAAACATAAGATATGGATTTTAAGCTTATTTAACACAATTGATTTTATTTTTTAACAAGGTTTAATATTTCATAACACACTTAGCCTTCTTTTTTAGCTAATTAATTTCCATCATAAGTCATTTAACACATTATGTTTCAACTGTGGATTTTTTTTTTTCAAACGTTTTGGCTTTAAATTTTTTTAATGCAGACCAGTCTCAACAGTGGCCAGCATGAACCACATAACGTTACTCTGCAAACTTTTGCTGAATAAAAACACACATTAACAAGCAAATCAAGATCATTAGGATTAACGTTACCAAAAAGAGACTGTTCGTTCAGTGTTTGAGCTAAAACCAATACAAAAGCAGAATTCGGCACCTATTACAACTGTATAAAACGGACAGCATATGATTCATTCATTCAAGCTCCCGTTTCGACGCTGTTCTTCATATAACACGTCTTATTGATCATTTAATTGGGAATGACGAGCGTAAAAGGACAATTGTAACTTAAATGAATTTGTTAAAACCCCGAGCACAATCAACTTAACAGATTAACGTTACTGAACTGACGGCTGCCATCTTTCTTAGCCGTTTTTAGCCATATTGTCCACATATAAGTTACAGTTTTATCACTATTCAAAACAGGGGCTTTTCTAACTAATAAAAACATTACCTGACGACAAATATCTCACAAATATGATTTTAAAATAATAACTTACCCGATATAAAGAAGAAGATGAAATGGCGGACTTGACTTCACTTCCTCGTTTGAAAAAATTAACCGTCATTCACGAGGCTCCGCCCAATCCACCGTAATGCAAGGATGAAGCGAAACACATATTCGCCACCAGGGGGCAGTTTATGATTATGTTTTTAAATAAATAAATAAATAAATAAATAAATAAATAAATAAATAAATATATATATATATATATATATATATATATATATATATATATATATATATATATATATATATATATATATTAGGGTAAGGGTAATTAGGCAAGTTATTTTATAACAATGATTTGTTCTGAAACTGTCGAAAAAATATATAGCTTAAAGGGGTTAATAATTTTGACCTTAAAACACTTTTAAAAAAATTAAAAACTGCTTTTATTCTAGTCGAAGACTTTCTCCAGAAGAAAAAATATTATCAGACATACTGTGAACATGTCCTTGCTCTGTTATGTAACATGCTGTAATTCTAAAATATTTACTGTTATTTTTAATATTCAGTAGCTTGTTATATAAAAACTATAACACTTAAAGATATATTTACAATCAACTAATTGCTAATTAACATGCTTATTAATAGCATATTGTTTATAAAATTTGTTGACATTGTTTCAGGTGCACACACACAGAACCAGGATAGACTTTTGGGCCTTTCTATGTTGAGTTTGCATGTTGTTTCTGTTGGTTTCCTCCAGTTTCTTCTATAGTGCAAAAATTTGCAGTATAAGTGAATTTTGGATAAACTAAATTTGCTGTAGTTTGTGATTAAGATAATGTGTGGTGTTTCCCAGCACTGAGGATTGTACCCTCAGGGCTGTGTTGCAGAAGCATTAGTATCTGATTGCAGACTTGCATATGCAAGCTGAGACACACAGTTTGACATGCAATGTCAGAAACAATGCACTCAAATAGAGCTAGTGACATCAAAGTGAGTAGGGTAAGGAGCGGGGTTAGGTGTGCGCATTAAAATTGGTCAGATTTATTTTTTTTATTTTTTGTGTTCTGTAGAATAAGTAAATAAAACTGTGTTGTTTACAAAGATCAGCTTATTCATGAACACATTCCTGTTATTCACATTCTACTGCTCAGTTCTCTGACATTTTTTTCTATATAGTTATTTTATTCATAAACAAAACATTTATGTCTATTTATCATTCAAATTAAATAAAAAAGAACAATGTTGTATATGGCATTTAATAAAAAAAAAAATGATTATAAAAATGTAGAATTGCAAAAAATAACACCAAGAAAACAGCACTTTAATTCAGCATTATTAGATTATGAATTCATTTGTAAAATTGTTAATTAAAAAGTAGTACTGATAGCAAATTAAATCCACCCAGTAGGTGGCGGTAGGACACTGTCTTAATTCATTCAAATGGAGAAACTGAACAAAACATTAATGGATCAAAACATAATAAATTATGAAACTCATTGCATTTATAGACATACCAGGTAATATGAAAAAAAAAAGAATTTTACTCATGCTGGAACATTTACATATAACAGATAATATAAATTTATATTCATAGCAGCCTTAAAGTAAAAATATATCCATTATTGAGGAAATAAACTGAATTAATATGTGATAAGGTTACAAACATATACTTTCCCAGATAAGCAATAGCTTATTCCTATTCTTAATAACCTAAAGAATCATTTTCAATCTCAGAAAGTCTTATTTAGAACATCCAATGTTATTATTTTCAGAGAAGGTGTAGCGCTCTCACTGCCTGATGAGGGACAATAATGTTAATAAAACACAGGAAACACAGAACTGCTGATGCTTCACATCAGAGTCTGTGTATTGTTTGAGAGAAAAGTCCCTCCCACTCATTAGGTATGCAGTCCACAGGCAGACGTAGCCAATCGGAAAAATGTAAATCCTTGCATCACATTACATTAATTTACAATATTTATTTTCTATTTTCTACTTCATAAAACGAAAGTGTACAGACTTAGAAAGACAAATTAACTTTGATTTTCAATTTCTAATCATTTGTAACCACTTCAAAGGCTCCCGTTAATTTAAAGTTAAACCGGAACTAAAAATACACAACATGCACTACACCCGATGTGTCACACACGGGCCACATCTGGCCCACATACAGCAGGCCACAACTCGCACTACACCCGGTGTGTCACACACGGGCCATATCTGGCCCACATACGGTAGGCCAGAACTCACATTACACCCGGTGTGTCACACACGGGCCATATCTGGCCCACATACGGCAGATCACAACTCACACTACACCCGGGGTGTCACAAACGGGCCACATCTGGCCCACATACGGCAGGCCAGAACTCACACTACACCTGGTGTCACACACGGGCCACATCAGGCCCACATACAGCAGGCCACAACTCACACTACACCCGGCGTGACACATACGGGCCACATCTGGCCCACATACAGCAGGCCACAACTCACACTACACCCGGGGTGTCACACACGGGCCACATCTGGCACACATACAGCAGGCCACAACTCACACTACACCCGGCGTGACACATACGGGCCACATCTGGCCCACATACAGCAGGCCACAACTCACACTACACCCGGCTTGACACATACGGGCCACATCTGGCCCACATACAGCAGGCCACAACTCACACTACACCCGGTGTGACACATACGGGCCACATCTGGCCCACATACAGCAGGCCACAACTCACACTACACCCGGTGTGACACATACGGGCCACATCTGGCACACATACAGCAGGCCACAACTCACACTACACCCGGGGTGTCACACACGGGCCACATCTGGCACACATACAGCAGGCCACAACTCACACTACACCCGGCGTGACACATACGGGCCACATCTGGCCCACATACAGCAGGCCACAACTCACACTACACCCGGCTTGACACAT